>NC_092155.1:59794350-59921850 GCF_045791955.1 Oncorhynchus clarkii lewisi | reverse complement strand
GTGTGGTTCCCACCATGAAGCATGGAAGAGGAGGTGTGATGGTGTGGGGGTGCTTTGCTGGTGACACTGTCTGTGATTTATTTAGAATTCAAGGCACACTTAACCAGCATGTCTACCAAAGCATTCTGCAGTGATTCGCCATCCCATCTGGTTTGTGCTTAGTGGGACTATAATTTGTTTTTCAACAGGAAAATGACCCAACACACCTCCAGGCTGTGTAAGGGCTATTTGACCAAGAAGGAAGGTGACCTGGCCTCCACATTCACCCGACCTCAACCCAATTGAGATGGTTTGGGATAAGTTGGACCGCATAGTGAAGGAAAAGCAGCCAACAAGTGCTCAGCATATGTCAAATCAAATCAAATTTCATTACCAAGAATGAGAGTGATAGAGTGCTGCATCAGATGACCTGGCCTCCACAATCACCTGATCTCAACCCAATTGAGATGGTTTGGAATAAGTTGGACCGGAGAGTGAAGGAAGAGCAGCCAGAAAGTGCTGATCACTAGGGTAGCCTAGTGGTTAGAGCGTTGGACTAGTAACCGAAAGGTTGCAAGTTCAAACCCCCGAGCTGACAAGGTACAAATCTGTCGTTCTGCCCCTGAACAGGCAGTTAACCCACTGTTCCTAGGCCGTCATTGAAAATAAGAATGTGTTCTTAACTGACTTGCCTAGTTAAATAAAGGTAAAATAAAAAAATATGTGGGAACTCCTTCAAGACTGTTGGAAAAGCATTCCAGGTGAAGCTGGTTGCTAGAATGCCAAGAGTGTGCAAAGCTGTCATCAAGGCAAAGGGTGGCTACATCGAAGAATTTAAAATCTCAAATATATTTTGATTTGTTTAACACTTTTTTGGTTACTACATGATTCCATATGTGTTATTTCATAGTTTTCACTAGTCTTTACTATTATTCTACAAGATAGAAAATAGTAAAAATAAAGAAAAACCCTTGAATGAGTAGGTGTGTCCAAACTTTTGACTGGTACTCTAGGTAGGGGTAAAGTGACTATGCATAGATAATAAACAGCAAGTAGCAGCAGCTTAAAAGGGGGGAGGGGTCAATGCAAATAGTCTGGGTAGCCATTTGATTAGCTCTTCACCAGTCTTATGGTTTGGGGGTAGAAGCTGTTAAGGAGCCTTTTGGACCTAGACTTGGCACTCCGGTACTTCTTGCCATGCGGTAGCAGAGAGAACAGTCTATGACTCGGGTGGCTGGAGTCTTTGGCCATTTTAGGGCCTTCCTCTGGAACTGCTTGGTATAGAGGTCCTGGATGGCTGGAAGCTTGCGTGTGTCTGTCTGTCTGTCTGTCTGCCTTATCTGTCTGTCTGTCTGTTTGTCTTATCTGTCTGTCTGTCTGTCTGTCTTATCTGCCTGTCTTTCTGTCTGCCTTATCTGTCTGTCTGTCTGTCTGTCTGTCTGTCTGTCTGCCTGTCTGTCTGTCTGCCTGTCTGTCTGTCTGTCTGTCTGTCTGTCTGTCTGTCTGTCTGTCTGTCTGTCTTATCTGCCTGTCTGTCTGTCTGTCTTATCTGCCTGTCTGTCTGTCTGTCTGTCTGTCTGTCTGTCTGTCTGTCTTATCTGCCTGTCTGTCTGTCTGTCTGTCTGTCTGTCTGTCTGTCTGTCTTATCTGCTTGTCTGTCTGTTTGTCTTATCTGCCTGTCTGTCTGTCTGCCTTATCTGTCTGCCTTATCTGTCTGTCTGTCTGTCTGTCTGTCTGTCTGTCTGTCTGTCTGTCTGTCTGTCTGTCTGTCTGTCTGTCTGTCTGTCTTATCTGCCTGTCTGTCTGTTTGTCTTATCTGCCTGTCTGTCTGTCTGCCTTATCTGTCTGCCTTATCTGTCTGTCTGTCTGTTTGTCTTATCTGTCTGTCTGTCTGTCTGTCTGTCTGTCTTATCTGCCTGTCTTTCTGTCTGTCTGTCTGTCTGTCTGTCTGTCTGTCTGTCTGTCTGTCTGTTTGCCTTATCTGCCTGTCTGTCTGTCAGTCAGTCTGTCTGTCTGTCTGTCTGTCTGTCTGTCTGTCTGTCTGTCTGTCTGTCTGTCTTATCTGCCTGTCTGTCTGTCTTCTTTCTGCCTGCCTGCCTGCCTGCCTGCCTGCCTGCCTGCCTGTCTGTCTGTCTGTCTGTCTGTCTGTCTGTCTGTCAACTCAAAATCAAATCACATTTTATTTGTCACATGCGTCGAATACAACACTTACCGTGAAATGCTTACTTACAAGCCCTTAACCAACAATGCAGTTTTAAGAAAAATAAGAGTTAAGCATATACGTACTAAATAAACTAAAGTAAAAAAATACAAATAAAAGAGTAACAATAAAATAACAATAATGAGGCTATATACAGGGGATACCGGTACCAAGTCAATGTGCGGAGTACAGGTTAATCAAGGTAACCGAGGTAATATGTGCATGTACAGTACCAGTCAAAAGTTTGGACACACCTACTCATTCAAGGGTTTTTCTTTCTTTATGTTTGACTATTTTCTACATTGTAGAATAACAGTGAAGACATCACAACTATGAAATAACACATATGGGATCACACAGTAACCAAAAAAGTGTTAAACACATCAAAATATATTTTATATTTGAGATTCTTCAAAGTAGGAACCCTTGGCCTTGATGACAGCTTTGCACACTCTTGGTATTCTCTCAACCAACTTCATGAGGTAGTCACCTGGAATGCTTTTAAATTAACAGGTGTGCCATGTTAAAAGTTCATTTGTGGAATTTCTTAATGTGTTTGAGCCAATCAGTTGTGTTGTAACAAGGTAGGGGTGGTATACAGAAGATAGCCCTATTTGGTAAAAGACCAAGTCCATATTATGGCAAGAACTGCTCAAATAAGCGAAATGACAGTCCCTCATTACTTTAAGACATGAAGGTCAGTCAATCCGGAAAATGTAGAGAACTTTGAACGTTTCTTCAAATGCAGTCGCAAGAACCATCAAACATTATGATGAAACTGTCTCTCATGAGGACCGCCACAAGGAAAGGGAGACCCAGAGTTACCTCTGCTGCAGAGGATATGTTCATTAGAGTTACCAGCCTCAGAAATTACAGCCCAAATAAATGCTTCACAGAGTTCAAGTAACAGACACATCTCAACATCAACTGTTCAGAATCAGGCCTTCATGGTTGAATTGCTGCAAAGAAACCACTACTAAAGGAAGAGACTTGCTTGGGCCAAGAAGGATGAGCAATGGACATTAGACCGGTGGAAATCTGTCCTTTGGCCTGACAAGTCCAAATTTGAAACTTTTGGTTCCAACTGCCGTGTCTTTGTCAGATGCAGAGTAGGTGAACGGATAATCTCTGCATGTGTGGTTCCCACCATGAAGCATGGAAGAGGAGGTGTGATGGTGTGGGGGTGCTTTGCTGGTGACACTGTCTGTGATTTATTTAGAATTCAAGGCACACTTAACCAGCATGTCTACCAAAGCATTCTGCAGTGATTCGCCATCCCATCTGGTTTGTGCTTAGTGGGACTATAATTTGTTTTTCAACAGGAAAATGACCCAACACACCTCCAGGCTGTGTAAGGGCTATTTGACCAAGAAGGAAGGTGACCTGGCCTCCACATTCACCCGACCTCAACCCAATTGAGATGGTTTGGGATAAGTTGGACCGCATAGTGAAGGAAAAGCAGCCAACAAGTGCTCAGCATATGTCAAATCAAATCAAATTTCATTACCAAGAATGAGAGTGATAGAGTGCTGCATCAGATGACCTGGCCTCCACAATCACCTGATCTCAACCCAATTGAGATGGTTTGGAATAAGTTGGACCGGAGAGTGAAGGAAAAGCAGCCAGAAAGTGCTCATCACTAGGGTAGCCTAGTGGTTAGAGCGTTGGACTAGTAACCGAAAGGTTGCAAGTTCAAACCCCCGAGCTGACAAGGTACAAATCTGTCGTTCTGCCCCTGAACAGGCAGTTAACCCACTGTTCCTAGGCCGTCATTGAAAATAAGAATGTGTTCTTAACTGACTTGCCTAGTTAAATAAAGGTAAAATAAAAAAAATATGTGGGAACTCCTTCAAGACTGTTGGAAAAGCATTCCAGGTGAAGCTGGTTGCTAGAATGCCAAGAGTGTGCAAAGCTGTCATCAAGGCAAAGGGTGGCTACATTGAAGAATTTAAAATCTCAAATATATTTTGATTTGTTTAACACTTTTTTGGTTACTACATGATTCCATATGTGTTATTTCATAGTTTTCACTAGTCTTTACTATTATTCTACAAGATAGAAAATAGTAAAAATAAAGAAAAACCCTTGAATGAGTAGGTGTGTCCAAACTTTTGACTGGTACTCTAGGTAGGGGTAAAGTGACTATGCATAGATAATAAACAGCAAGTAGCAGCAGCTTAAAAGGGGGGAGGGGTCAATGCAAATAGTCTGGGTAGCCATTTGATTAGCTCTTCACCAGTCTTATGGTTTGGGGGTAGAAGCTGTTAAGGAGCCTTTTGGACCTAGACTTGGCACTCCGGTACTTCTTGCCATGCGGTAGCAGAGAGAACAGTCTATGACTCGGGTGGCTGGAGTCTTTGGCCATTTTAGGGCCTTCCTCTGGAACTGCTTGGTATAGAGGTCCTGGATGGCTGGAAGCTTGCGTGTGTCTGTCTGTCTGTCTGTCTGTCTGTCTGTCTGTCTGTCCTAGCATGGGGCTGAAGGGGGGCTGTAAGCTGGTCACCTGACCTCATGATGTGTTGGTGGAGACGGGTGGGAAATGGCGAGCAGTGAGGGAATTACCTCACAGCTCCGTATTTCAAATCTGTGGGATTAAGCTCCATTAAACACAGGCCTTATCTCTGGATTTCACTCTGAGACAGAGCAGAGCGCAGGAACGAGGGAAAAAAGAGAAAGAGAGAGAGCAGAATAGCGATGAAACGTCCTTCACCTTTATCGACCAAATTATAAGCCTCCTCTGCTCCCTAGCATTGTGGTACAGAGGGGAGAGTGTGGCCATTATATTCCACTGTATGCTGTTGTTTAAAGAGCCAGCCAGGCCAGGGCTTCAGCCCAGTCTGACACTAACTAGTGATGCTGCTAGGGTAGTGCTGTTGTTTAAAGAGCCAGCCAGGCCAGGGCTTCAGCCCAGTCTGACACTAACTAGTGATGCTGCTAGGGTAGTGCTGTTGTTTAAAGAGCCAGCCAGGCCAGGGCTTCAGCCCAGTCTGACACTAACTAGTGATGCTGCTAGGGTAGTGCTGTTGTTTAAAGAGCCAGCCAGGCCAGGGCTTCAGCCCAGTCTGACACTAACTAGTGATGCTGCTAGGGTAGTGCTGTTGTTTAAAGAGCCAGCCAGGCCAGGGCTTCAGCCCAGTCTGACACTAACTAGTGATGCTGCTAGGGTAGTGCTGTTGTTTAAAGAGCCAGCCAGGCCAGGGCTTCAGCCCAGTCTGACACTAACTAGTGATGCTGCTAGGGTAGTGCTGTTGTTTAAAGAGCCAGCCAGGCCAGGGCTTCAGCCCAGTCTGACACTAACTAGTGATGCTGCTAGGGTAGTGCTGCTGGCACAGATGGACCCTGTGAAAACCGCTAGCCCCTCAGCTCGGGGCATCTCACTCACTTAATGGGAAGTGACCACTGCTGAGCCATGCCTGCCCGTCCCCTTGCACGTATTCACACACACGTGCGACACACACATTCCAGACAGAGGAGCAATCCCTTTCAGGACAGCAGCCTCACATTGCCTCATGTACATTGCCTCATCATTCTACTTATTCATCTATCTCAGTTTATCAGTGTTTCTGAGCTAGTTGGAAGCCACCAACACCTCACTCAATCTACTCTGCAATTTAACCTTAACATCAGCCCTAGCAGGACACAGCAGGGACACACTGAAGGGTGGTCTGGTGATGGACCACTCTGTGCTGTCCTCTTTCTTCTTGGCTTTGTATCGATCCACTCTCAACTCCAGCCATGATTCATGTGTTTATCTTTTGACTAGCTTTCACTCACACACATACACACACACACACACGCACACACGCACACACACACTTGACTCACACACGCACACACACACAGCCATGCCACACTATTACACCCACCTACCCCGTCTCCTACTCTGAGACTGCTGTCTGTATGTCTGAGCCGATGTCTGACCTGGTCTGGTCTGGTCACCAAGCTCCGCTGGCCAGAGGCATAGCTCACTATATTTACTGGATAGGGGACTTCCTAGACGTTGATTGGTGGAAAGGAGACAGATTCGTTGGGAATAGCTTGCCAGAGGAAGGATCATCAAAAGTAGACGTAATACTGAAAAGTCGGTGTTGAGTTGTTGTTAGTGCTATCTTCTGAATATAGATCCTCTTTTAAAGACATCAAAATTAAATCTGTGATTAGTGACACAGTGTTGTTAAGAGCCCTAAGCGTCACGCTGAACTAACACCAGTTAGAAGCCACAGCGCCACAATGGAAAATGTAAGATAAAAATCAATGTCTCCTTTTAAAAAAGTATTAGCGTCCTATCTTTCATTAGGTATTCTTTCTAGGAAAAAAATCTGCTTACAACATTTTCCATTAACAATATCCCAATATACAGTGCAATCGGAAATGATTCATAACCGTTAACTTTTTTGTCACGAACGTCATCAGGGAAATGACCGGACCAAGGTGCAGCGTGGTGAGCGTACATTTCTTTAATCCATTTTAGAATAAGGCTGTAACGTAACAAAATGTGGAACAAATGTCACGCCCTGGCCATAGAGAGGCTTTTATTCTCTATTTTGGTTAGGCCAGGGTGTGACTAGGGAGGGCATTCTAGTTTCTTTATTTCTATGTTCTGTGTTTCTATGTATGGTTCTCAATCAGGGACAGCTGTCTATCGTTGTCTCTGATTGGGAATCATACTTAGGCAGCCTGTTTTTCCACCTTAGTTGTGGGTAGTTGTCTTTGTTAGTGGCCTGTATCGCCCTAGTAAGCTTCACGTTCGTTTTTGTTGTTTCTTGTTTTTGTTGGCGACATTCATAATAAAAGAAATGTACGCTCACCACGCTGCACCTTGGTCCGGTCATTTCCCTGACGACGTTTGTGACAGTACTACCCACCACAAACGGACCAAGCGGCTTGGCCGGGAGGAGCAGCGTTTTCTGGAGGAATGGATATGGGAGGAGATCTTGGAAGGCAAGGGATCCTGGGTAAAGGCTGGAGAGTATCGGCGTCCAAGGGAGGAGATAGAGGCGGCAAAAGCAGAGCGGCGACAATACGAGGAGTTGGCACAGCGGAGCACGAGAGGCAGCCCCAAAAAGATTTTGGCGCTCCTCCAGTGCGTCTCTTCGGCCCAGGATATCCTACGCCGGCTCTGCGCACTGTGTCTCCGGTGCATCTGCACAGCCCAGTGCGTCCTGTGCCAGTGCCCCGCATTTGCCGGGCGAAGGTAACCATCCAGCCAGGACGGGTTGTGCAGGCTCTACGCTCGAGACCTCCAGTGCGCCTCCGCGGCCCAGTGTATCCAGTGCCTACTCCAAGAATCAAGCCTCCTGTATGTCTCCCCAGCCTTGTGAGTCCTGTGCCTGCTCCCAGAACCAGGCCTCCTGTGTGTCTCCCCCACCTGTGGTAAATTCAATTGATTTGACATGATTTGGAAAGGCACACACCTGTCTCTATAAGGTCCCACAGTTGACAGTGCATGTCAGAGCAAAAACCAAGCCATGAGGTTGAAGGAATTGTCCGTAGAGCTCCAAGACAGGATTGTGTCGAGGCACAGATCTGGTGAAAGGCACCAAAACATTTCTGCAACATTGAAGGTCCCCAAGAACACAGTGACCTCCATCATTCTTAAATGGAAGAAGTTTGGAACCACCAAGACTCTTCCTAGAGCTGGCCGCCCGGGCAAACTGAGAAATCGAGGAAGAAGGGCCTTGGTCAGGGAGGTGACCAAGAACCTGATGGTCACTCTGACAGAGCTCCTCTGTGGAGATGGGAGACCGTTTCAGAAGGACAACCATCTCTGCAGCACTCCACCAATCAGGCTTTTATGGTAGAGTGGCCAGACGGAAGCCACTCCTCAGTAAGAGGCACATGACAGCCCGCTTGGAGATTGCCAAAAGGCACCTAAAGGACTCTCAGACCATGAGAAACAAGATGCTCTGGTCTGATGAAACCAAGATTGAACTCTTTGGCCTGAATGCCAAGAGTCACGTCTGGAGGAAACCAAGCACTGCTCATTACCTGGCCAATACTATCCCTATGGTGAAGCATGGTGGTGGGTAGTATCATGCTGTGGGGATGTTTTTCAGTGGCAGGGACTGAAAGACTAGTCAGGATCGAGGGAAAGATTCACGGAGCGATCTTTGATGATAACCTGCTCCAGAGTGCTCAGGACTTCAGACTGGGGCGAAGGCTCACCTTCCAACAGGACAACGACCCTAAGCATACAGCCAAGACAACGCAGGAGTGGCTTCGGGACAAGTCTCTGAATGTTCTTGAGTGGCCCAGCCAGAGCCCCGACTTGAACCCGATCGAACAGCCCTGAAAATAGCTGTGCAGCAATGCTCCCCATCCAACCTAACAAAACGTGAGAGGGTTTGCAGAGAATAATGGAAGAAACTCCCCAAATAGAGGTGTGCCAAGCTTGTAGCATCATACCCAAGAAGACTCAAGGCTGTAATCGCTGCCAAAAGTGCTTCAACAAAGTACTGAGTAAAGGGTCTGAATACTTATGTAAATGTGATATTTCAGTTTTTTTGTATTTAAATCATTTGCAAACATTTCTGCTTTCATTTCTGTTTTTGCTTTGTCATTATAGAGTATTGTGTGTAGATTGATGTGGGAAAAAATGATTTCATCCATTTTAGAATAAGGCTGTAACGTAACAAAATGTGGAAAAAGTGAAGGGGTCTGAATACTTTCCGAATGCACTGTAAATAAAGCAAACATTTGATGAATTATTGAAAGATCCACTACTAGCATGTTTTAATTATTCATATATAAATGATAAACTGTCTGACACACAAAAGAAGGATTGATTACTCTCCTGCTGAAGCAGGAGCCGGGTGGGACAGTATAAATACCCAGTCTCACAAAACGTTTTGAGGCCCTTCACCCTTCAATGTTGTGATGCAAAATGTATTGGCAAAATGTATTGCTCATAGAATTTTTAAAAGTCTTAAAATTAATATATATTGGAGATAACAGACAATTATTAGAAATAATTGAAAACGATGAGAATGCAGGGTACCCATGAATAATCTTCATAGGAGATTTTGAGGAAGCCTTCAATAAAGTACGTCTAGAATGTATTTGTAAGTGCCTGAATTATTTCAACGTTGGAGAATCTCTTATAAAATAGATAAAAGTTATGTATAACACTCCTTTATGTAAAATTATAAATAATGGTAATTTCTCTGAGAATTTTGTATTGTTAAGATGAATAAAACAGGGTTTCCCTCTTTCCCCATACTTGTTTGTTATGGCCATTGAATTGTTTTCAATAAAAATCTGATCCAATTATAAAATTAAGGGGTTAGAAATGAATGATTCAAGTTTTTATTGTGTCCACAATCTATAACCCTGAATGGTCTTATTGAGGACCTGAGTAATTTCTCCAGTTTATCTGAATTAAAACCCAAATATGATGTGTATGATATTACAGATTGGGTCTCTAAAAGACACACACCTTAAGATGATGTGCTTTGCGTACACGTTCCTGAAATGTTGAAGGATATTGCAGCTATCAATTTCAATAGAAAACTTATCAAAATAGATAAATAAAATTGCACTGATTAATTCTCTAATGATATCACAGTTTACATACCTATTCATGGCTCTACCGACTACAGGATAATGTTTTTTCAAGTTATGCGAGTAAAAAATAAATCATTTATTTTGGAATGGAAAACCAGATGAAGTTCATATAATGAATATGACTTTGGAGGGCTAAAACTATTAAAGGTCTCTTTAAGCTTAAATGGCTTAAAAGGACTAATAAAAATCATCAAATGTATCAGTTTCACTTACGGTCAAGAGGGTTGGCAACTATTCTGCATAAAATTCAAGATAGTTGGGAACAGACTTTCGATGTCCCAATACCATGGAATCAGGTTAATAAACTGATACTCATTCCATGTTTTTTCTTTATTTTTACTATTATCTACATTGTAGAATAATGGTGAAGACATCCAAACTATGAAATAACACATGTTGAATCATGTAGAAACCATTTTTTTAAACAAATCTAAATATATTTTATATTTGAGATTCAAAGTAGCAACCCTTGGCCTTGATGATAGCTTTGTACACTCTCGGCATTCTCTCAACCAGCTTCATGAGGTAGTCACCTGGAATGCATTTAAATTAACAGGTGCCTTGTTAAAGTTAATTTGTGCAATTTCTTTCCTTCTTATTGCGTTTTAGCCAATCAGTTGTGCTGTGACAAGATAAAGGTGGTATACAGAAGAGAGCCCTATTTGGTAAAAGACAGAGTCCATGTTATGGCAAGAACAGCTCAAATAAGCAAAGAGAAACGACAGTCCATCCATAAAGCATTATGGTGAAACTGTCTCTCATGAGGACTGCCATAGCAAAGAAAGACCCAGAGTTACCTCTGCTGCAGAGGATATGTTCATCAGAGTTACCAGCCTCAGAAATTGCAGCCCAAATAAATGCTTCACAGAGTTCAAGTAACAGACACATCTCAACTTTAACTGTTCAGAATCAGGCCTTCATGGTTGAATTGCTGCAAAGAAACCACTACTAAAGGAAGAGACTTGCTTGGGCCAAGAAGGACGAGCAATGGACATTAGACCGGTGGAAATCTGTCCTTTGGTCTGATGAGTCCAAATTTGAGATTTTTGGTTCCAACTGCCGTGTCTTTGTCGCAGAGACGCAGAGTAGGTGAACGAATGATCTCTGCAGGTGTGGTTCCCACCATGAAGCATGGAAGAGGAGGTGTGATGGTGTGGTGGTGCTTTGCTGGTGACACTGTCCTGAGATTTATTTAGAATTCAAGGCACACTTAACCAGCATGGCTACCACAGTATTCTGCAGTGATACACCATCCCATCTGGTTTGCACTTTGTGTGACTATCATTGGTTTTTCAACAGGACAATGACCCAACACACATCCAGGCTGTGTAAGGGCTATTTGACCAAGAAGGAAAGTGACCTGATCTCCAAATTCACCCGACCTCAACCCAATTGAGATGGTTTGGGATAAGTTGGACCGCATAGTGAAAGAAAAGCAGCCAACAAGTGCTTAGCATATGTCAAATCAACGTGTCGAATACAACAGTGAAATGCTTACTTACAAGCCCCTAAACAACAATGCAGTTTCAAAAAAATACAGATAAGAATAAGGGATAAAAGTAACAAGTAATTAAAGAGCAGCAGTGAAATAACAATAGCGAGACTATATACAGGGGGGTATCAATACAGAGTCAATGTGCGGGGGCCCCAGTTATTTGAGGTATTATGTACATGTAGGTAGAGTTATTAAAGTGACTATGCATAGATGACAACAGAGAGAAGCAGTGGTGTAAAGAGGGGGTAATGTGGGGGTAGCCAGCAAATAGTCTGGGTAGCAATTTGACTAGATGTTCAGGAGTCTTTGGCTTGGGGGTAGAAGCTGTTTAGAAGCCTCTTGGACCTAGACTTGGCGCTCCGGTACCGCTTTCTGTGCGGTAGCAGAGAGAACAGTCTATGACTAGGGTGGCTGGAGTCTTTGACAATTTTTAGGGCTTTCCTCTGACACAGCCTGGTATAGAGGTCCTGGAAGGCAGAAAGCTTGGCCCCAGTGATGTACTGGGCCGTTCGCACTACCCTCTGTAGTGCCTTGCGGTCGGAGGCCGAGCAGTTGCCATACCAGGAGAGGTTGCTGTCCTGGTCTCTGACCTCCTCCCTATAGGCTGTCTTGTCATTGTCAGTGATCAGGCCTATCACTGTTGTGTCATCGGCAAATTTAATGATGGTGTTGGAGTCCTGCCAGGCCGTGCAGTCATGAGTGAACAGGGAGTACAGGAGGTGACTGAGCATGCACCCCTGAGGGGCCCCTGTGTTGAGAATCAGCATGGCGGATGTGTTGTTACCTACTCTTACGACCTGGGGTGGCCCGTCAGGAAGTCCAGGATCCAGTTCCAGAGTGAGGTGTTAAGTCCCAGGGTCCTTAGCTTATTGATGAGCTTTGAGGGCACTATGGTGTTGAACGCTGAGCTGTAGTCAATGAATAGCATTCTCACATAGGTGTTCCTTTTGTCCAGGTGGGAAAGGGCAGCGTGGAGTGCAACGGAGATTGCATAATCTGTGGATATGTTGGGGCAGTATGCAAATTGGAGTAAGTCTAGGGTTTCTGGGAGGATGGTGTTGATGAGCCATGGCCAGCCTTTCAAAGCACTTCATGGCTACAGACGTGAGTGCTATGGGTCGGTAGTCGTTTAGGCAGGTTACCTTAGTGTTCTTGGGGCACAGGGACTATGGTGGTCTGCTTAAAACATGTTGTTATTACAGACTCGGACAGGGAGAGGTTGAAAAAGTCTGTGAAGACACTTGCCAGTTGGTCAGCGCATGCTTGCAGTACACGTCCTGGTAATCCATCTGGCCCTGCGGCCTTGTGAATGTTGACCTGTTTAAAGGTCTTACTCACATCGGCTGCGGAGAGCGTGATCACACAGTCTTCCGTAACAGCTGGTGCTCTCATGCATGTTCCAGTGTTATTTGTCTCAAAATGAGCATAGAAGTAGTTTAGCTCGCCTGGTAGGCTCGTGTCACTGGGCAGCTCTCAGCTGTGCTTCCCTTTGTAGCCTGTAATGGTTCCACATCCGACGAGCATCAGAGCCGGTGTAGTATGATTCGATCTTAGTCCTGTATTGATGCATTGCCTGTTTGATGGTTCGTCGGAGGGCATAGCGGGATTTCTTATAAGCTTCCGGGTTAAAGTTTCGCTCCTTGAAAGCTCTACCCTTTAGCTCTGTGCGGATGTTGCCTGTAATCCATGGCTTCTGGTTGGGGTATGTACGTACTGTCACTGTGGGGATGATGTCATCGATGCACTTATTGATGAAGCCAATGACTGATGTGGTGTACTCCTCAATCCCATCGGAGGAATCCCGGAACATATTCCAGTCTGTACTAGCAAAACAGTCCTGTAGCTTTGCATCTGCTTCCTCTAACCACTTTTTTATTGATCTAGTCACTGGTAGTTCCTGCTTTCATTTTTGCTTGTAAGCAGGAATCAGGAGGATATAATTATGGTCAGATATGCCAAATGGAGGGCGAGGGAGAGCATTGTATGCGCCTCTGTGTGCGGAGTATAGGTGGTCCAGAGTTCTTTTTCCTCTGGTTGCACATTTAACATGCTGATAGAAATTTGGTAAAACTGATTTTAGTTTCCATGCATTAAAGTCCCCGGCTACTAGGAGCGTCGCCTCTGGGTGAGTGTTTTCTTGTTAGCTTATGGCGGAATACAGCTCATTCAATGCTGTCTTAGTGCCAGCCTCTGACTGTGGTGGTATGTAAACCGCTACAAAGAATACAGCTGAAAACTCTCTCGGTAGGTAGTGTGATCTACAGATTACCATGAGATACTCTACCTCAGGTGAGCAATAGCTCGACACTTCCTTAGAAGTAGCACCTTGTCTTACCAGACGCCGCTGTTCTATGCTACCGGTACATCGTATAACCAGCAAGCTGTATGTTGATGAGGTCGTCGTTCAGCCACAACTCCGTGAAGCACAAGATGTTACCGTTTTTAATGTCCCGTTGGTAGTTTAACCTTCCACGTAACTCGTTGATTTTATTGTCCAAAGATTGCATGTTTGCTAGCAGAATGGAGGGAAGTGAGGTTTATTCGATTACCTACGAATTCTCAGAAGGCAGCCTGACCTTCGGCCCCTCTTTCTCCGCCTCCTCTTCACGCAGATCACGGGGATCAAGGCCTGTTCCCGAGGAAGCAGTGTACCCTTCGCGTCGGGCTCGTCAGAGTCATGAAAGGAAAAAGAGGATTCTGCTCGTCCGTGGTGAGTAATTGCAGTCCTGATGTCTAGAAGTTATTTTCAGCAACATTATATACAAAATAAGTAAAAAAACAAACAAGTTACAAACAACGCAAATAAATGAACAAAAAAACACAATCAGCTGGGGCACGTAAAATGTCTGCCATCTTCTCAAGCGCCAACTTCTTCAAGATTGTTGGAAAAGCATTCCTCATGAAGCTGGTTGAGAGAATGCCAAGAGTGTGCAAAGCTGTCATCAAGGCAAAGGGTGGCTACTTTGAAGAATCTCAAATATAAAATATATTGTTGGTTACTACATGATTCCATGTGTGTTATTTCATAGTTTTTATGTCTTCACTATTATTATACAATGTAGAAATTAGTAAAAAATAAAGAAAATCCCTGGAATGAGTAGGTGTCCAAACTTTTGACTGGTACTGTATATTATTATCTTGTGTTGGCTGTTAATGCTGTAGCTTTTCATCAGCTTTACATGTAAATATATCTCATCCCTGTTGTATCATTAAAGGAAGGGTAGGTAGCATAAATGTAACCATATGTAACATATGGATTTGCATTAGAATACGCATCAAATGGAAAGTTGCATCTCACTTCAAATTTGTATTATTACATAAAACGATTAGAATTCCGAAGAATACCAAAGTCAAGTCGGAAAACATTTTTCCAGGGTGTGATGTAATATGGAGGACCTGGCAAGGCAGCCTACTCCCTATAATTTAAACACCAACAGAAATAACTTCAAATGTATAATTCAAATTAAACCAAATTGCTTGCACCCATGACTACTGGTTTCAAGTACATTTCCAGCCAACTTACAAGAAACTACTTCATGAATGTATTGTTAAAAAAATCAACTTGCAAGGTTGCTAGCCAACTAGCCTGCTAACGCTAGGTCTACTAGACTGCTAATGTTAGCCCTACTAGTTATGTTAGCACTGCATGAGTTAGCCAGTTGCTATTAACACCTAGCAGGTACTGTACATTCAAGTAAACCAACATTTTGGAAATACATAACGGCATCTAACCAGTTATCAACAAATGTTATCTTAGCCAGCAAGCTAGCATTAGGTATTTAGCCAACAAGCTATTAGGCTAGACAGCCAATTGTGGCACAATGTGTTTTTTAAAATGATTCTATCTATGTATTCTAGTCCATACTCCAATACGCAGCCTGTGTTTCCAGAGAAAGAACAGTCCAGATCCATTGGCAGTAGCAGAATATAAAGGTATTTATTTCAGCCCAGGCCCCTTGCTCCAATGTGTAGAAATTAATTGAGTGAAAAAAATATTCTGTTTAAGGTTGAAGTGGGTTGTGGGAGGCAGTGTAACAATTGTTTTCTGTTTGCCAGGGGCTATATCGTTCATTTTGGCTTTCTCTCTCCTCGCTCAGCAGCTCCCCTCCCCGCTTTTCATCAATCTTTTTTTCAGTCTCTACATTCTACCGTTTGGATTCATTTTTATCTATCCTAGACAAGCCGTTTCTATTTAACCCCTTATTGTCTTCCATTTGAAGTATATACTGTAATTCCTTCTATTTGTATGTTTGTGTGCACGTGCAGATGTGTGTGTGTGTGTTAGTTCTCCTAGGTTTATAGAGTGTACATATAGTTACAGGGAGCATGCCTGCAGAAGGATGACACTTTGATATGCCCACCATGCCTTTATAACCACCATTTTGATGAACTCTCTCTCTGTGTGTGTGTACAATGTGTAACAGGTTTTTCATCATTACTGGATGACAGTGACATTAACAGGGGACCAGATTGTCTACAGACTAGGCAGAACACATTCAGCACCCTCTTGGGTTTTACACAAATGACTCATCTCCTGCACATTTCAGTGTATAATATAAATCTATTCACTTTCCTTTCATTTCGGCAAAGCCCTCCTAACCAAAAACAACAGAACAGAATAATCTAAGGGAAATGGTGGGAAATAAAGGGACATGGTAAGAAGAAAAAATGACAAGAGAAATACAAGCAATGTGAACACAAGGGAGTGAGGACCTTGTCAGCCCAGTGGAAAGAACCAGGTCAACACAGACATGGTGAATAGTCTTGGAACAACAGACAGAGACAAACAGAGAGTGAAAAGTTAGCCTAGCGTTTAAGAACATTGGGCCAGTAATTTAAAGGTTGCTGGTTCAAATTCCTGAGCTGACTAGATGAAGAAAAAAAATGCCTGTGCCCTTGGGCAAGGCACTTAACCCTAATTGCTCCTGTGAGTCACTCTGCATAATAGTGTCTGCTGAATGACTAAAGAGAGAACAAGATGTCAAACTGTGTGTGTGTGAATGGAGAGTATCCTCACTCCTTAAGTGTTTTCCCTATTGCCCGGAGCATAAGTGTTTAACCTGTTTTCTCTGTTAAACTCCTCTAAAGTCACTCTTTCATGTTAAATATCAATCCTCTCACTATATCACTGTCAGTATAAATAGCGTCTCCTAGCACACCAAACAGTAAAGAGGTCTATATAAACACTTTAACATTCTCTTTGAACTCTCCAGCTCGGCTCATTACCACGCCTTTGAAGGCTGGCTGTGGGAACATTGGAATGGTTTGATTTTGCAGTTATTAAACATAATGCAGCAGCAAATTACTTATAAACTTCTACTACACCCAGAGTTAATAATACATGGACCTGTATACACCACCTCCTCTTCTACTACACCCAGAGTTAATAATACATGGACCTGTATACACCACCTCCTCTTCTACTACACCCAGAGTTAATAATACATGGACCTGTATACACCACCTCCTCTTCTACTACACCCAGAGTTAATAATACATGGACCTGTACACACCACCTCCTCTTCTACTACACCCAGAGTTAATAATACATGGACCTGTATACACCACCTCCTCTTCTACTACACCCAGAGTTAATAATACATGGACCTGTATACACCACCTCCTCTTCTACTACACCCAGAGTTAATAATACATGGACCTGTACACACCACCTCATCTGCTGCAGAGACACAGTAAACAAGATAAAAATGTCCTAGGTAAAAGTTCAAACAGGCTGCATGTAAGAAAGTTAGAACCATAAATACTGTATATAGATGGAGGAGGATAATTTAGGAATGAATTGCACTGCTAATGTCAATACGCAAAGATTTCTGCAGATGTAGCCGAAAAGTTCCTTTGAAATGTGGGCCCATCTTGCGTCAAAAGGAGCTAACATCACAAAGTGATTCCACCTCCAACCCCGTGGCGCCCTGGCAGTATCCTTAACGCCAACAGAGGGCTCTGCAACAGGTTCTCTCTCTCTCTCTCTCTCTCTCTCTCTCTCTCTCTCTCTCTCTCTCTCTCTCTCTCTCTCTCTCTCAGGCAGATGAAAGGAAGAACGTGTTCAAGGCCAGCAGGAAGAGAGAAGAGGAGAGAGCCCAGCTAGCAAGCATTACAGGGTCTGAGGAAAAAGCCTCTCTACAGAGAACAGCCTTTTCCACGCCAGCTACAGTATAGTACAGACCCCCTTCCCATATCACCAAGAGTGATCCAAGGCATTTCACTCAAAGCTTCCCAGAAATAGCATATCATTCTGTGCAACCATTCAATATCTACACCATCTTTGACCCTGTGGTAAAAGGCCCTGTGTACTAGGGAAAAGAGACCCTGCTATCAGGACTGAGGTCGGACTGTGATGGGGCCAGAATCCTCATGTAGCAACGTAGATCATTAAAAAGAGATTCTGGTGAAGAGAAGACTGACGTCAGGGAGGTGAGTGTGAGAGACACTTGAGAGTCGATCTAAAGCTGCGTGCTTGGAGACTTTCAGGTCTGTGTGCTGTGCAGCCAGAATATTACTCTGATTCATCCCCATTACAGCTCATTCTGACAAATTGAGTTGGAGGTAAAAAAGTTATCCGACTGCAAACAGAATAACAGATGCAAAACAATTGGCAGGTTTAACGACCGAAACAATACCACTTCTCCTGGCTAGAATTTGGTAAATAATCAGAATTGACATAGCACAGAAATGACATAGCATTATCACAAGGTAGTGGGCTCTGGCTCTATACTGTAAACAGTCACTGTCGTGAGACTGAATGCACTTCTCTGTTGTGTCAGAGAGAGGGCAGTGGGGCCCTAGTAGTCAAAGTCACTTATTTATTAACATAAGGCCCTGGTCTCGTGCTGCTCTGTCCTCTCTCTCTCCGGCTCACTGGAGTGTACTATAGCACAGCAGAAGAGAGGTTACACACAAAGCAGCCACTGACTTCATGCAAAGCACAGCCTAGCCTACAGTAGCCTAGATAGCCTGCCCCCCAACAGTCTGTTTTCCCATACGCTCCCCTCCATCATCTTTACATATCTGGAGGTGATGCTGCTCTGTGTGTGTGTGTGTGTGTGTGTGTGTGTGTGTGTGTGTGTGTGTGTGTGTGTGTGTGTGTGTGTGTGTGTGTGCGTGTGTGTGTGAGTTTCTGTCTGTCTGTCCCAGGGGTGCTGTATCAAACGTAGGAGGAGTTGATGTGCTTTAGTGCAGCTCTAGCGATCACAGAGATAATGAATGACACGCGATGCGGTACCTGGTCCTTCTTACATTTCAAAAGGCCCTGCCACCTCACTCCCTCGCCCGCCTGTCTCTCTCTTCATCATCCCCACAGGAATCAATAGGGTTTTCATGTGGCCTCCCCATCTCCCCCTCCACCACATTAGTGCTTTACGCTCTGTTCTCACTCCCGCCATGTCGCTCGCCCGCTGCTTGATTCAATTGTATTGGTTTTAACACAGTGAGCTCAGAGACGGAGACGGAGGCCTTAATGCATCACCGCGGGCTATTTCTGTCCACAATATTATGTCCACTCCTCATCTCCATGCTCCATGAATCACAACTAATCTCCTGGGCCATGTTTACCTGCCTCCTCACACAGACCCAGGAGAGGAGAGAGGTGTAGAGGTGTGTGTGTGTGTGTGTGTGTGTGTGTGTGTGTCTGTACGCAAAGTCCTCAGCTAAAGTGATACATTAAGGATTTCTCCAGTCGTTTTTTCCCCGAGGACATCTCCCTCTCTTCCTCCCTATCCCTCACTCACTCCCTCCCTTCCTCCCTATCTCTCACTCACTCCCTCCCTTCCTCCCTATCCCTCACTCACTCCCTCCCTTCCTCCCTATCCCTCACTCACTCCCTGCCTGCCTCCCATCACAATAAAGAGGGGATCCCTGTGGAGCTCCTCAGCATGACAACATAGTGACGAGGGGGCAACAAGTGGCAAATTAAATTAGGGGGAAAGTGGCGATAATGCACAGCTTTTGACAGGCTCTTATACATTCAACATCCACCCACTCCACACTCCCCTCCTAAAATTAGCCCCAAATCCTGCTGTGGGATTTAAGTGGTGATAGCATTGTCGGCATGAAAGGCAGAAACAGGGCTTAACTGCTACTGAGTGATTCAGCGATTATGAAGAAGCAAGAGTCAAAAACTAATTACACTAAGCTTAAAGAGAAAATGATGGGTGAGCTGGACACTGTAAATACATTGTGAATACTGGAAGGAAAGACCTTGATGTGGCAACCCTCTGGTTCAGCCTATAGTAACACTAACACATTATGATTCAGCCTATAGTAACACAGCCATTACAGACGCTGCTTTATTCTACAGTATATGCTACGCCTTCCGACAAATCATTGAACCAGCAATGCGTCAATACAGGACTAAGATCGAATCCTACTATACTGGCTCTGACGCTCGTTGGATGTGGCAGGGCCTGCAAACTATCACATATTTCAAAGGGAAACCCAGCCGCGAGCTGCACAGTGACGCGAGCATACCAGACAAATGAAATGCCTTCTATGCTCGCTTTAAAGCAAGCAACACTGAGGCAAGCAAAACGGGAAGGTTTTCAGAGGGACTGTAGGGGGGTCTTGGATAGTTGATTGGCTTTACTGCAGGTCTATTATATGTTTTCAGTCATATATTTTTTTATTATAAACTTTAAACAGGTTAACATTCACAAGGCCACAAGGTCAGATGGATTACCAGGATGCGTAATCAGAGAATGCGCTGACCAGCTGGCAAGTGTCTTAAATGGCATTTTCAACTTCTCCCTGACCCAGTCTGTAATACCTACATGTTTTAAGCATACCACCATAGTCCCTGTGCCCAAGAACGCCAAGGTAACCTCTCTAAATTACTATTGCCCCACAGCAGTAGCCATGAAATGTAGCCATGAAATGCTTTGAAAGGCTGGTCATGGCTCATATCAACACCATCATCCCAGACACCCTGGACCCACTCCAATTTGCATACCACCCCAACAGATTCACAGATGATGCAATCTCTATTGCACTCCACACTGCCCTTTCCCACTTGGACAAGAGGAACATCTATGTGAGAATGATGTTAATTGTTCAACACCATAGTGCCCTCCTCATCATTAAGCAAAGGATCCTGGGACTAAACACCTTCCTCTGCAACTGGACCCTGGACTTCCTGACGGGCCACCCCCAGGTGGTGAAGGTAGGCAACAACACAACCTCCATTTTGACCCTCAACAGGCAGGCCCATCAGGGGTGCGTGCTTAGTCTCCTACATCATCATTACGTTTGCAGATGACACCACAGTGTTATGGCCTGATCACCAACGACGATGAGACAGCCTGGACAACCACCTCTCAGTTGCCAGGACAACCACCTCTCCCTCAACGTCAGCAAAACAAAGGAGGTGATTGTGGACTACAGGAAACAGAGGGACGAGCACGCCCCCATTAACATTGATGGGGCTGTAGCTGTAGTTCCTAGGTTCAAAGACTCCAGCCATCCAAGTCATAGACTGTTCTCTCTGCTACCGCATAGCAAGCGATACCGATGCACCAAGTCTGAAACCAACAGGACCCTGAACTGCTTCTACCCCCAAGCCATACGTTAGTTAGTTAAATAGTTAACCAAATAGCTCCCCGGACTATATACATTGACCCTTTTTGCACAAACTTTTTTTTATTCATCACATACACTGTTGCTACTGTTTATTATAGTCCACTTTATTCCTAGTTATATGAACATATCTACTTCAATGACCTCGTACCCCTGCACATCAACTCGGTCCTGGTACCCCATGTATCTAGCCAAGTTATCATTACTCATTGTGTGTTTATTAGTACTATTATTATGCGTCTTACTTTTCTATTATTTCTCTATTTTCTTTCTCTCTGCATTGTTGGGAAGGACCCGTAAGTAAGCATTTCACTGTTAGTCCACACCTGTTGTTGTTGTTGAAATGTTATTTGATTTGGTGAAACAGTATCATTAAAGTATCATTAAATGTGACTAGCTAGAGAGGACATGTCCATCAGATGACTGTAGTACTCCGGCTAGACACTCAGTATTACCTTATCAGTGTGTTAAGGTTCAAATGAATACATACAGTACATAGACATGGTAGTATATCATATAGTAAGATTTGATGCCATTGTCTTGACATTCATGCATTGCTGTCTGTGAACTTGTTTTAAACATAAATAATAAATTAAGCACTCTATATTTTGACTCTATTCCCCAGTTTCTGCATAGCTAGGTCCACCTCCACCTTTTTATATTATCCAGTTGAATACAGGAATAAGAAACAGAACGAAATAGGACAATGGTCTATTTCCTGTGCCTTGTGACAGAACAGCTTCATTGACTCCCCATTTTCTCCATAGAAGGAGGTTAGGAGTTATAGCCATGGTAACAGAGCTTTAAAAATGTCACAAACAGATTGGTCTTATCTCCAACACATTCAGGTAATTCAAAAAGGAAGCACAGGCAGGCTGCGGCGTGAGCAGAGCCCTGAGTCAAATAAAAAATATAGGAATAACAACGCAGACCCACTAAGGGACGAAGAAAGCACACAATGGGGTGGGTTAATCAATTTACTGTCTTTACAAAATCCACAGTTGTTTAAAAGTTGAAATAAAAATGAAACATATAGCAGGAAACTGTTTTGCCTTTGACGATGTGGTGTTTACGGTATCAGTTATCTGATCATAATTTCGCACTTGAGTTGGATTAGGGGGAGAGTGATGTCATATGTGGTGTCACTTTCTTCACAGAGAGTCAGGGTTCGATACTGCAACCGTTTGACTTGGCAGTGTGACACAGATGTTTAATTGGTTGCACGGGTGCCATTACATGTTTTTTACCTGGTCACGTTCGTCTTTAGTTCACAATTGGCTTTTTTCTATCATCATGATTGAAGTTATGGCCGATTTAGAAGTTCTATTGCTCCAATAAAATGATTCTGTGATTTCATTTCTGATCCGTTTGAGAGAGATGCAGGCCTATGCCCTTTCGCTTGTTTCCCACCTTTTCAATCGAAGGGTGTTGCACTTGTTGCAGTAAAACGATGTGCGGTTCCTATAAGCAAGACAACATCGAATGTTGGCTTTAACTTGGGTTTCCATACAAAGCGTTCCATTACAAAATATTTCAGAATAATGTGGGCATTGGCTAACTAAATAGACAGCACACTCCTGACACAAACACACTAATGAAGCTAGTCAATTTGAGATGTTGAAGAGTTATTGAGGGAATACTGTATCATTTTTTCAAACGAGAAATTGAACAAAAACCGTGTTCCCTTTGTGTCAGAGCAAGGCCCTAAAAATTGTCAAAGACTCCAGCCACCCAAGTCATAGACTGTTCTCGTCCTCTCTACTACCGCACGGACAGCGGTACCGGACCCCCAAACCATAAGACTGCTAAACAGTTAATCAAATGTCTACCTGGACTATTTGCATTGAACCCCTTTTTTACGCTGTTGCTACTCACTGTTTTTTTTATCTATGTATAGTCACTTTACTACTTCCTACATGTATTCCTACACTTCCTACATGTATTCCTACACTTCCTACACTTCCTACATGTATTCCTACACTTCCTACACTTCCTACATGTATTCCTACACTTCCTACATGTATTCCTACACTTCCTACACTTCCTACATGTATTCCTACACTTCCTACATGTATTCCTACACTTCCTACATGTATTCCTACACTTCCTACACTTCCTACATGTATTCCCACACTTCCTACATGTATTCCTACACTTCCTACACTTCCTACATGTATTCCTACACTTCCTACATGTATTCCTACACTTCCTACACTTCCTACATGTATTCCCACACTTCCTACATGTATTCCCACACTTCCTACATGTATTCCTACATGTATTCCTACACTTCCTACATGTATTCCCACACTTCCTACATGTATTCCTACACTTCCTACACTTCCTACATGTATTCCTACACTTCCTACATGTATTCCTACACTTCCTACACTTCCTACATGTATTCCTACACTTCCTACACTTCCTACATGTATTCCCACACTTCCTACACTTCCTACATGTATTCCTACACTTCCTACATGTATTCCTACACTTCCCACACTTCCTACATGTATTCCTACACTTCCTACATGTATTCCTACACTTCCTACACTTCCTACATGTATTCCTACACTTTCTACACTTCCTACATGTATTCCTACACTTCCTACACTTCCTACATGTATCCCTACACTTCCTACACTTCCTACATGTATTCCTACACTTCCTACACTTCCTACATGTATTCCTACACTTCCTACACTTCCTACATGTATTCCTACACTTCCTACACTTCCTACATGTATTCCTACACTTCCTACATGTATTCCTTCACTTCCTACATGTATTCCTACACTTCCTACACTTCTTACATGTATTCCTACACTTCCTACACTTCCTACATGTATTCCTACACTTCCTACACTTCCTACATGTATTCCTACACTTCCTACACTGTATTACCCCAGTTACCTACACTAACCTGTACTCCGCACATTGACTCCATACCAGTACCCCCGTATATAGCCTCGTTATTGTTATTTTATTGTGTTACCTTTTTTACTTTAGTTTATTATTATGAATATAAAAACGTTTTTAGCAAATAGTAAATCGATCCAAATCAATGTAAGAACACAAAGGCATGCCAATTTAAAAGATGTCATTATTAGCCTAGTTCTGTATGGAATACAGGTACATTTTGGTAGACCAAATCATGTGCTGGTGCCACCAACTGACAAAGTTGGTAGCACCAGTGCCACCAGTGGAAAAGTTTGTGTAGAACCCTGGAGAGACCTGTTTGTTTTGTCATCTCCACATCTGGCCCTGCAATCTGGTGATAACAGCTGCTGTATTGCTATCTGACTGCTATGCAACACACACACAGTCTCCAACCCAGTCGCCCTCTGCTCAACTATCTTCTCCTTAACACACACTAGCACACATACAGAGATCTAAAATCAACAACACCCACTCTCTCGAGTATTCAAACCTCCTTTGTGTTGGTAGAATACCAAACGGACATTGGATTCTTCTCACCTTGGTAGAAATTGACAAGCACCTTAGTGACTTAACATTTTTTTTTTTAAACAGACAAAGCCCACATCATTGAGTCTGGACAACATAACTCTGCCTTGTGTTGGTAGAATATCGAATTAACATTGGAATCGTCTTACCTAAGTGATTTAAATTCAACAAAATTGACAAAGACAAAGCCTGAGCAACTCGTCTAGACCAATGATTTATATATACACTAGACGACTTACAGGGGTGCTGTTTTGAAGTCACTGCGCCTCCATCTTGGTACTCCCTCACGTTGTAAAAAAGTATTTGGAAGCTATAGAAATGCATTTACTAATGTCTACATTTGTTTTTGCCACATTTATTCTATTACAGACACCTTAATACATACCTTGAAATTATATTATGTCAGCTAAACATCCAAAGATTTTTTTTTCTTAAAGTATATATTTTTCCAAGTTCTAATGCTACTGTCCCCACTACGACAATGTTCTTTTATTAAATAAAAGTCATTTTGTCCTTGAAAAATGTAATTGAAATACTGTAGAATTCCATTCATTCCAATGGAAGACTGCTTCTTCCGAGGCCAAAACATAACATCAGCAATACAGGGTTTATATACATCATTGGTCTAGACCCTCAAGGTCATGTAATATGGGACACACTGCACACGATGTGGTGTGTTGTGGTGTAGATGTGTCCATCCTCATGCAGTGCTCCCTGCATCCACCCCAGCCCAGCGTCCACTCTATTACAGCATTAGCAGCTAACGTTTTGATATTTGTCTTCATTATTATCAATGACCAGAGGCGATTGAGCCACCAGCATGCTCCATTAGCTTCCTTCATTGCACAGTTGCACGGCTGAAATCACGCATTAAGACAGATTCAACATGGACTGACATGTTAGGAGGAGCGAGGAGCAAGCCACTTTGATTATTTAGGGCATGGGAGGGGAGAGAAGCGGTTGAGGGGGGAATGGAACGGTATTGGCATTAAGTTCCAAGAATATGGAGGCGCTTGCCTTCCATTCACCTAAGCAGGAGAGGTTATTCCAATCAGTATAATTAGCCTGTGGTAATGAAATTAGTCAAAGGCACTGCCACCTTCACTTAAGAGAAATCGATCTGTGTTTGGGGGAGTATATTAAGGTTCCCTAGTTTGGTGTGCTGGAGTGTTTTTGAGAATTGGGGCGGCAGGTAGCCTAATGGTTAGAGAATAGGGGTTAGAGCAATGGACTAGTAACTGGAATGTTGAAAGATTGAATCCCTGAGCTGACAAGGTAAAAATCTGTCATTCTGCCCCTGAACAAGGCAGTTAACCCACTGTTCCTAGGCTTTATTGAAAATAAGAATTTGTTCTTAACTGACTTGCCTAGTTAAATGAAGGTAAAAAAAAATTCAACAAAACACGTTTTTCTTTCAAAAAATAACAATTTCAGGATGTGATTTGCGAGACGCACATTCTACATTACGTTACTAAGCTAGCTAGCTTGTTAACAACGGCCCAAAAGTTCCATGGTGCTCACACCCTATTACACAGGGAGAAACCAGGAGATGCTATTGCTATGCTCAACCTGTGTTTAAAACGCTCAATGACATCATACTTTAAAGGCCCAGTGCAGTCAAAAACGTGACGTGGTCACAGCTGAAACAAATTATTCCAACGAATTTGAACCTCTTCTGCACCTGTGCAAAACACATTTGCACAATTGTTCAATCAGTCCTTATTCGTGCATAAAATAGGTCACCTCTGAGTTTCTGTTTGCAAGAATGGACGAAGTAAGAGGCCGAGGGCAAGGACAAAGGAGAGGTAGAGGGACCCATAGAGGAAGATAGGTCAGCTCTCGGTTAACATAGAAAAAGGTCAAAGAAAGCCTTGAGTGACGTTCTTTCTGCATTGGTCATCTTTGGTAAAATCATTTTAGGAAAAAAGAAAACAGCCCATGCTGTGATAATATGTTTACTTGCCTTTTATGGTGCGTACTATAATTATAGTATCAACAAACGACACAGACATATACAAGAGGGTTAACCATATTAGGGTATATTGATAATTAGTATTTATTGGGCCATTTTGTAACGATTGATTGAAATAACTTTTCATTAGATAACAAGTTGTATGTTTTGATGGAGGTAGTTGGTTTTTATCATGTAATTCACGTTTTCAGAGTCTTAAATGTGTCCTTGTGTTCAGTTTCGGTCTGCGTGTTAATTGTTTTGAAAAAGTGAACTCTGTTTGGAAAAATATGCTCAAGCAATCGAGAAAAACTGTACTAGACCAATAAGAAAGAGATTTCCAAACCTATCACCTAGTTTTCAGATTTCCCTTCCCCAGTCAGAACACTCCCAGAAAGTCCTAGAAAAATTCTAGCTACAAATCAAAATGTATTTGTCACATGCGCCAAATACAGATGGTATTGACCTTACAGTAAAATGTTTACTTACAAGCCCTTAACCAACAATGCTTTAACAAGTTTTAAGAAAAAATAAGTGTTAAAAAATAGAGAAGAAAAAAATAAAAGTCATTGCTTGAGAAATTGCTCTTGCTAAGAAGCTATTTTTGTTTAATTTTTTACCATTTTGATTGGAAACAATCACAGTAAGGTACTTACACGGAAATGATTTGATACTGAGATAAAAACTGCTCTATTGGACCTACACCTCAGGTGCATGTCTGGCCAACAGTAATGGGAAGTGACACTTTTATATTTCCACCTCCGATGTCCAGAACAGTATTGGGACACACCAAGAGTGTTTTTATGGGGGGGGGGGGTGGCATAGAGGAGTTGAGCTGAGCAGCAGGACAAGTAGAACTCAACAGAGATGAAGTAAGAGGAGTGATAAGCTATCACAGACTGACATCCCTCCTCAGGTGCCCAAGCCAGATGCATTCTGGGTAAATTAGTGGGGGTGGGTTGGGGGGGGGGGGGGGGGGGGGTTCGCTCATTTATCCCGCCGTCTGGCCAACTCACCTGGAGTGATGGGGGTGGTGTCAGAGAGGCAGTCTGCTATTTCACGGCCTGTTAAGAGCTAATGCTGCAACATGCCCCGCGCTCCAATTCTAGGGAACAGGGAGCATTACTGTCCAGTTCTCAAGGTTCTGTCTGTCTGGACTGTGGCTGAGAGGTTGGAGGGGAGGAGGGGAGGAGGGGAAGAGGGGAAGAGGGGAGGAGAGTAGGAGGAAAGAAGTATGGCGGGACCAAGAGCTAGAGATTGAGGGATTGAGGGGGGAGAGAGGTTGTGAGACTGGGAGGGACCAGAGAGAGAAAGGGAGGGATTGAGAGAGAGAGAGTGAGAGAGGGAGAGAAAAAGGGGGAAAGAGAGAGAGGAAGAGAGAGAAAGAAGAGGAAGGTTGACAGAGAGATAGGTGGAAAGAGAGAGAGAAGGGAGCCATAGTTTACCTGGCCTGCTGAGCCAGCGCTCTGAAGCAGACAGAACAGCAGCATGCTCACGCGCTGACATCCACTCCCGCTGCGCGCCGCTGCATCTCACATGCCCCTGAAGGCCCCTCACTGCTGGGCCCATGCCTCCCCTCTCCTCTCCTCTCCCCTCTCCTCACTGGAGCTACTGAGCACAACTAGCCTGAACCACACACAACACTTGTCTTCTCTGTTCGCTAACTCAAGCCTGTGTAACAACCCCAGCTTCTAACAGGCCCTGTCTGGCTGGAGAGAGGAGAATGTTTAGAGCGAACAGAGGCTACTCTGTCTGTCTGTCTGTCTGTCTGCCTGCCTGCCTGCCTGCCTGCCTGCCTGCCTGCCTGCCTGCCTGTCTGCCTGCCTGCCTGTCTGTCTGTCTGTCTGTCTGCCTGCCTGCCTGCCTGTCTGTCTGTCTGTCTGTCTGTCTGCCTGCCTGTCTGTCTGTCTGTCTGTCTGTCTGTCTGTCTGTGTGTGTACAGTGTGTGTGTGTGTGTGTGTGTGTGTGTGTGTGTGTGTGTGTACAGTGTGTGTGTGTACAGTGTGTGTGTGTACTACGTGTGTGTACTACGTTACAGTAGTCTAGTTTTTCCCCGTCTTTCCGCTCTGCCACTCTGAGCACTACTGTCATCCCAATAAGGTTCAATGGTCTGAAATAATGTAGCAGTCAACTTTTACAGCTAGCTGTTATTTGTGACTTACTAGGATTCATTTTACAGGAGTTAATCTTTGGGGACCTATAAGAAAAATACATTCAGTGTGAGTGGTGTATAAATAACTAATCTAACCAGAACCAGCTGAGTTTGAGCCATTCCCTGCTGCACATTCTCCCCTGGATTCCTCCTGCCCTGTCTGTACCACACACTTAGAAAAAAGGTGCTATATAGAACATAAAAGGGTTCTTTGGCTGTCCCCATAGGAGAACCCTTTTAAAAAACATTTTTAGTTCCTTAGGAAACCCTGGTCACTCTTAGAAAAAAGGGTTCCAAAAGGGTTCTTCGGCTGTCCCAATAGGAGAACCCTTTTTGGTTCCAGGTAGAAGAACCCTTTGAGTTCCATGTAAAACCCGTTCTACACAGCTGATTCCAATAATCAAAGCTTGATGATGAGTTGGTTATTTGAGTCAGTTGTGTAGTGCTGGGTCAAAAAACTTAATGTACACCCGGGGGACCAGGACCGATTTTGGGAATCCCTGTACTTTACTGTACTTGTACTGTCCTGTCCCAGTGCTGAAGGCTAAGGTCAGGCCATTTATTTGTGTTTACAGTGAACAGGGCTGTAGAGGACTGATGGATCACAGATCCTGTCCTGTTCTGTCCAGGGCTGTAGAGCATTTGATGGATCACCCATCCTCTCTGTCTGTCAGGGGACTGCACGGGGTCACACACGTGTACACGGATGCACTCACTCACGCACACACATACGCTCGCACACACACACACACACACACACACACACACACACACACACACACACACACACACACACACACACACACACACACACACACACACACACACACACACACACACACACACACACACACACACACACACACACACAGTGACACCATGACTCAGATCTAACATGCCTGGGAGGTATCACACGTACATAGTGTCCTCTGTACATGTTGACATGTTGTTGAAGCTATGTTCCCTGTGGTTCTACAGCCTGAATATGTCTCTAGCTGATCTTCACTCCTGGAGATGCCTCCTCTGCCCACAGCAATTAGCCTGAAGCAGTTTTCCATAGGAAATCCCAGGGAGAGCTGTAAGAGGAGAAGTGTTCTCTACTCAACCATCTCTACCATCTCTCTCACACACAGGAAGCATTATGAACAGTGTGACTCCAGAAAGAGGTGTGTTTTTGAGTCACATGCTTTATCTGCATAATGTGACCTCCATCTAAAGTGTAACCTCACTAACGATGTGTACTCCAGCCCAGGCATATGGAAGGGGTTCAAATGAGTCTGAATCCACAGCGAGATTATTGCATATGTACCAAAACAGCAAATCAGACTAGATGTGTTTGACATGGAAGTATTTGACTTTCAGATCACAAAGAACTAATTCCTGAACTGAGCGCCGCAGGCAGAATTCTATCTTACATGTAGGCTTAGCATTCTCACAAGGAGTGACATTAATACTTGTTTAAACAACTGTCAGACAATATTTAAAAAAAACTAATGTCCAGATCAAGTTATCAGAGAGTTGCACGCGCAGACAGACAACATTGAGCTATTTCCCCTGAGTGACAGTCCTGTAGAGCAGAACAAACACAGAGCAGAGCCCTATGTGGACAGCTTCTACCCATCCACACTCCTGTGTCCCTGGCACCAATGCCTAAGTCTAAGCAGGCGAGAGAAACAGAACCACAAAACCACATATTCAGCAGTATACAAACAAAGTGAGTGGAGTCTGGCCCTAGGTTCGTTGGAGCTGCTCCTTTTCATGTGTGTGAGTGCTGATAAATCAACCAGCATGCCAGCTCTGCACCACTAACCCAGGCTGGGCCAGGGTGAACCCGGTTGGGACTAGGCCTGCGTCGTGCCTGCTGGTTAGGGGGCGAGGTGGCATGGAGGGGAGTGAGGAGGGGGGCACGATGCAGGGTCGGGCTCAGCATGGTGTTTACTAGCTAGTGAGGGAGGAGAGAAGATTAATGTAGTCTCTGTGGAGCAAAGGCAACATCCAGCCCCTTAATAAGGTACAAACAATCGGTTCCACTCCGCTGCCTTCCCTGGGAACAACTATTGTTGTGCTGCATTGTTTCCCTGCTCTGCGTGGCTCTTGGGAGATAGCAGGGCTAGGACCCAACTTCAGCATGTAGCTGGCTGTCTCTTTCTTACAGCCAGGGGAAGACAACGTAGTGTCAGCCTGGGTTTGTCTTGTCCAAGTCGGGTCAGGTCCCATCCATCCTCCCCCGTTCCTTACCTCCACTCCCTGGACTTTGAGCTTCATGTGATCCTCCCGCGTAGTCTTCCCATCTTTCCTCTTCTTCCAGCAGTAGCCATCCTTTCTGTACTTCACCTTCTTCCTGTTGTACAAGATCATTGAACCATTCTGTGGCCTGGATCACAGAGAGAGAGAGAGAGAGAGAGAGAAAGAGAGAGAGAGAGAGAGAGAGAGAGAGAGAGAGAGAATTGTTTGTCAAAGTTTCTGCTGTGGGACTCATTTTAGAGATGTACAAAGAGTCTTGACATACAGTACATCTACTGCAAGACAGAAATGCACTAGTGACTTTAGATGACAAAACGTCTTTATGGGGTTTCTCTGCGTTCCTATGCACAGTTTGACAATGAACAAAACACATTTTCAGCATACATTTCTCCCAATGAACACTGTGCGTTGTGAGAAGGCAGTGAAAGTGACACTTCTACCACAGAGTAAATTACATATAGAACTGGTGTATGTGTGTGTGCCTGCATGCATGCATGCGTGTGTGTGTGTGTGTGTGTGTGTGTGTGTGTGTGTGTGTGTGTGTGTGTGTGTGTGTGTGTGTGTGTAAAGGCTGAGGCAGCTTTCTTAGGCAGCTTTTTTATATCTCATTAATTCAGTGAAATGAGTTTGTGTGTGTGTGTGTGTGTGTGTGTGTGTGTGTGTGTGTGTGTGTGTGTGTGTGTGTGTGCGCGCGTATGCGTGTGTGCGCGCGCATGCGTGTGTGTGTGTGTACAATATAAAGGCTGAGGCAGCTTTCTTATCTCTCATTCATCCAGTGAAATGATTTGTGGTGTGTGTGGTCCCTTGGGGGAAGAAGAGATCTTCCCTCATATTCTATTCATAATTCATCCTCCCTCAAACAGACCACAGCCTGTTGCTTAATAAAGATACAACATAATGATATTATGTAACTATTGATAATATGTTTTTTCAGTTGTATTTGTCAGACAGGGGGCATTTGGAGAACAATGTTAAAACATGAACATATAGAAGAATACAGCTCGACTGTACCTAACACTCTCTATCTAGAATTCTTATACAATCTGTACACACACGCTGTTAAGAAAGCAGAGCGGGGCTTTATTATGGACAGACAACTCCCCATCTTAGCTACTGTTCAATCAATATGTTTTGACCATGACAGTTTATACAATCCAGGGTTACACCAAGCAGTTTAGTCTCTTCAACTTGCTCAACTTCCACATTATTCATCACAGGATTTTGTTGAGGTTCAGGGTTTAGTGAATGATTTGTCCCAAATACAATGCTTTTAGTTTTTTAATATTTAGGACTAACTTACTTCTTGTCAGCCATTCTGAAACTGACTGCAGCTCTTTGTTAAGTGTTGCAGTGATTTCACTTGCTGTGGTAATTGACGTGTGTAGTGTAGAGTGCCTGCTTCCACAATGAATGGGAAAGACTCCTTCTATTTGTCACATGCATCGTAAACAACAGGTGTAGACTAACAGTGAAATGCTTACTTACTTGGGCCTTCCCAACCATGTAGAGAGAAACAAACTAGAGAACGAATAGAAAACTATTACTTAATAAAACATAATAATAAGAAAAGTCATAATACACAATGACTAATAACTTGGCTCTACAGTGCATTTGGAAAGTATTCAGACACCTTGACTTTTTACACATTTTGTTACGTTACAGCCTTATTGTAAAAAGCAAAAAAAAGTTTAGACATTTTTGCAAATGTAAAAAAACAACAACTGAAATATCACATTTACATAAGTATTCAGACTCTTTACTCAGTACTTTGTTGAAGCACCTTTGGCAGTGATTATAGCCTCGAGTCTTCTTGGGTATGACGCTACAAGCTTGGCACACCTATATCTCGGGAGTTTCTCCCATTCTTCTCTAAAGATCCTCTCAAGCTCTGTCAGGTTGGATGGGGAGCGTTGCTGCACAGCTATTTTGAAGTCTCTCCAGAGATGTTTGATCGGGTTCAAGACCTGGTTCTGGCTGGGCCACTTGTCCTGAAGCTTAGAAGAAGTGCTTAGGGTTGTGTCCTGTTGGAAGATGAACCTTCGCCCCAGTCTGAGGCCCTGAGCGCTCTGGAGCAGGTTTTAATCAAGGATCTCTCTGTACTTTGCTCCGTTCATCATTCCCTTCATCCTGACTAGTCTCTCAGTCCCTGTTGCTGAAACACATCCCCACAATTTGATGCTGCCACCACCATGCTTAGGGATGGTGCAATGTTTCCTCCAGACCTGAAGCTTGGCATTCATTTCATCAAAGCGGAAAATCGTGTTTCTCACGGTCTGAGAGTCTTTAGGTGGCTTTTGGCAAACTCCAAATGGGCTGTCATGTGCCTTTTACTAAGGAGTGGCTTCCGTCACTGCCTGCTTGGTGGAGTGCTGCAGAGATGGTTGTCCTTTTGGAAGGTTCTCCTATCTCCACAGAGGAACTCTGGAGCTCTGTCAGAGTGACCATCAGGTTCTTGGTCACCTCCCTGATCAAGGCCCTTCTCCCCCAATTGCTCAGTTTGGCCAGGCGGCCAGCTCTAGGAAGAGTCTTGGTGGTTCCAAACTTCTTCCATTTAAGAATGATGGAGGCCACTGTGTTCTTGGGGATTAATTGTTTTATAGATTTGCAACATTTTTTAAAAAGCTGTTTTCGCTTCGTAATTATAGAGTATTGTTTGTAGATTGATGAGGATGTACATTTTAGAATAAGGTTGTAACGTAACAGAATGTGGAAAAAGACAAGGGGTCTGAATACTTTGCGAAGGCACTGTATACACGGGATATCAGTAGTGAGTCGATGTTCAGGGGTATGAGTAACTGAGGTAGATGTGTACATATAACTAGGAAAAGTTACTAGGCAACAGGTTAGATAATAAACAGTAGCAGCAGAGTATGTGATGAGTCAAGAAAAGTTAGCGCAAAAAGGGTGAACTATTTAACTAACTGTCGTCAGATTTGCCAAATGGAGGGCTTTGTATTCATTTCTGTGTGTGGAGTAAAGGTCATCTAGAGCATTTTCGCCTCTAGTTGTATAGATGACATGCTGGTAGAAATGAGGTACGACGGATTTTAGTTACCCTGCATTAAAATCACCAGCCACTAGGAGCGCCACCTCTGGATGAGCATTTTCTTGTTTGCCTATGACCTTATACAGCTCATTGAGTGCGGTCTTAGTGCCAGCATCGGCTTATGGTGGTAAATAGACAGCTACGAAAAATATTCCCTCTTGATTAATAGTATGGTCTACAGCTTATCATGAGGTATTCTAACTCGGGCTAGCAGAACCTAGAGACTTTATTAAAGCTGAAATATGTAACTTTTTGGGTGAAATGTTTGTTATAGAGCTGTCATTTTCATTCAAAGCAAGTCTAAAACGCGGAAGATCCATTCTATTTGCGTTATTTCTATGCATCCTGTTCTTAAGTTTTGTTTTTACGTCTTTTACTTTCGGTTTTGTACACCAGCTTCAAACAGTAAAAAATAAATGTTTGGTTATGAAAAAGATAAATAACAACGGTTAATATGGTACAATGATTGTCTACACTTTACTTGCTTGTTTTGTCACATAAATTGAAATTAGGTTAATAATTAGAATTTTTGCAACCAGGAGATGGCGGAGCATTTTCTGCATAGTGCATCTTTAATATTAGAGATAGCACACCTGCTGTTATTAACAAAGAGACACACACCTCCCACTTGAGTTTACCCGAAGCTGCCGTTCTGTTCTGACAACGCATAAAAAAACAGCTAGAAGTACATTATCCTTGTTCAGCAATTGCTCCCAGAAACATAGGATATTACAGGTCCTGTTGATAGGTAGTCTCGAACGGAGCTCGTCCAATTTGTTCTCCAGTGATTGTACGTTCGCCAATAGAATGGAGGGTAGAGGCGGTTTATCTACTTGCGGACGTCTCGGTATGTGTTGTGCCGCTGACTCGTTGAAGCAGAAATCTTCATTCAAATCGAGGTTAGTGATCGCTGTTCTGATGTCCAGAAGTTCTTTTCGGTCATAGGAAACATAATGTACAAAAAAAAGTTACGAATAGCGCAAAAAAAAAACACTAAATAGCAGAATTTATCAGGAGCCCATAAAACGGCAGCTTTCCATTCCAGCGCCATGTTTTCAAATTGCTGCTGAGGACAGGAGAGAAGGTAACTGTAGAGGAGGGCTAAGCCATCCGCCACACTCACTGCACACAAGATCCAGCTACAGTTAAGAGTGTGATTGCACAGTACAGTCGCTTCTCTAAACTCTATTCTTCTGGGGGGGGGGTAAAAAAAACTCCCTACAAAGGAAAAAAGGCCTTCTGCTTTGTGATTCTACTTTGCAAATAAAACTAAAGAAAAACTAAACACTGCTCACTTGTTTTGCATTGGGTGTTGTTGTTTTATAGTTACACTTTTCCATGTTTTTGTTTATAACAGGGCATGCATCATCTTTCATAGCTGCACACAGGGCCTGGCTCCTGTTCATCTTGCTATTGCTCATTAATCATCTCCCCTCCCAGGACGTATCTCAGGGGCCAATGGAGACGGGGTGGGTGAGGTAAAAGATGAGGGAGAGGAGGAGGAGGGGTCCCAACAGTCCTTCTTTGTGGCCCCTGACAGCACCATCTAATGAGAGACAGCACTCAAACATGCCATCCTCAATCCTCTCTCGCTTTCTATTTTTCTCTTTCTCTCCGTCTCTCCCCCTTCTCCTCTCACCGCCAGTCGTTTGGAGCTAGAGATGGGTGCCAGGGAATACCTTCTCCTCCTCCCTCTCTTCCTCTCCTCCCTCTCTCGCTTCATCGGTCTCCAGATCCCTCAACTACGCTCTTCCTAACCCTCCTCTCTCATTCTGTCATTCCATCGTTCATCCCCCCCTTCACTATCTGTAACTGAACATAGGTTCCCTTTTATGACTTATACTGTACATTTACAAATGTGAGGTTTATTCCTGTGATAAAACTACTAAGATACATCTAAACTAAGATGCATCTATGGTTCTCTTGCATACAGCATGTTCTATATCCACACACAAGGAGTATGGACATCATGATAGCCGATGACTCAAACACAATTCTATAAACAAGGAATCACTTTTGTGCAGCTGTAGGATAATGTATTTGGTGAGTTAAGCCTCTTGTGACAAATGTCATCTGAAGGTCCCCTGGCTGTCTAGAAGACTATTGCAGACATCAGCACCATGTCGAGGAATCAAGCAATATGATCTCTTTTTAATGAATGCCCCTGGTCGAACTGCTTTTGTATCGTCATGTTGTTTTTTCCCCTGGAGATACATTCTCCGTTCGTCCTTCAAAAATACAGGAACCACACGTCTTAGAATGTTAGACAAAAAGATGGTCCAGGAATAGATAATGCAGAAAATAATATGACTTAAGGCAATCTGATCTCCTCAAGATCATTGGAAATTGGGGTGAGGCTTTTGTGTCAGAGGCCCTGCACCTTATTTATCAGTTTGGTGTGCAAAGTTCTCCGCTGTTTTCAATTCAAGGCAGTCTGGTCTGTACTCTGTACCCAGAGGAAAGACCTGCATGAGCTTTAGACTCCTTTACTCTCTGAAGTACTGTAGCTATGTCTGAAGCACACACTCTCCCCCTCTTTCTCTCTCTCACTGCTTCTCTTCTACATCTCTGTATACTTAGGCGTTTCAATTAATCTGATCAGAATTATACATATTTATACATGGAGGAAAAATGTTAACTGCTCTGCTATAAAAGCCATAATGTGCCCGATTATTATGGAAATACACCACCACCTCTGACACTCGCACACACACACACCTCTCCCTCCCTGTGGCGTGGCATGTACGGGCCGATAATAAGTTTTACCCTGTGGATGGTGTTAGGCTGGCCCAGTCCTTAAGAAATCATTCATTTACAGAGGCATTCGCTCAATCAAGTTTGTTCATTTTGAAAGGGAAGAGAGAGATATGAGGGACTGTGCTGATGAGCATCCACAATGAACCTGGAAGAGAGGGAAGGGGAGGAAAGGAAGGGGGGACAGGAAAGGAAAGGAGAGGGGCAGGGAAGAAGAGGGGAGAGGCTGACCCTGGGTAATCGACAGACAGCAGCTCAGAGAGAGGGTCTGGTGCTCAGTTCCACAGCCCTAAATCCACAGGAACCAAGTCCAGAGAGAGAGAGAGAGAGAGAGAGAGGGGAACTAGTTGTGATTCTGGCTGATCCATGTGATCAGCTCTGTTGAATCGTCCTCAACACTTCTACTACATCTGCTGGAGAATGCATTCTTGTCAATAGTGTAGTGGAGAATGAAACATTTTGTCTTGGTGTAAACAGTGTTCTGACTGTAATAGGCAAGCTCCTATTACCTATATTACCTATTACCCCTCCTAACACTGGCCCTATTCCCCAGGACACCCTCCTAACACTGGCCCTATTCCCCAGGACACCCAGCCCTTTGATTATGAGAGGAGAAGAGGGGAGGGGACCCACTGGACACACACTGGTTGAATCAATGTTGTTTCCACGTCATTTCAATGAAATTATGAAAATAATCACTTGGATTATAGTGATACTATGTCTGATCTCGCAAACAATGTAAAGTATGCATAGATAGGTATTATCTAGAGCCAAGCCTGTTGATTTTTAATTTGAGGGTATCCTGCTATTTACACAATTGTTGAATTACGCAACCAAATGTAAATTGCTCTGGATAAGAGTGTCTGCTAAATTACTAAAATGTACAGTTAAAGTCGGAAGTTTACATACACTTATGTTGGAGTCATTAAAACTCGTTTTTCAACCACTCCACAAATTTCTTGTTAACAAACTATAGTTTTGGCAAGTCGGTTAGGACATCTACTTTGTACATGACACAATACATTTTTCCAACAATTGTTCACAGACAGATTATTTCACTGTATGACAATTCCAGCAGGTCAGAAGTTTACATACACTAAGTTGACTGTGCCTTTAAACAGCTTGGAAAATTCCAGAAAATTATGTCATGGCTTTAGAAGCTTCAATTAGGCTAATTGACATAATTTGAGTCAATTGAAGGTGTACCTGTGGATGTATTTCAAGGCCTACCTTCAAACTCAGCGCCTCTTTGCTTGACCTCATGGGAAAATCAAAAGAAATCAGCCAAGACAAATTTGGTTCACCCTTGGGAGTAATTTCCAAACGCCTGAAACTACAACGTTCATCTGTTCAAACAATAGTAGGCAAGTATAAACACCATGGTACCACACAGCTGTCATACTGCTCAGGAAGGAGACGCGTTCTGTCTCCTAGAGATGAACGTACTTTGGTGCGAAAAGTGCAAATCAATCCCAGAACAACAGCAAAGGACCTTGTGAAGATGCTGAAGGATACAGGTACAAAAGTATCTATATCCACAGTAAAACAATTCCTATATCGACTTAACCTGAAAGGCCGCTCAGCAAGGAAGAAGCCACTGCTCCAAAACCGCCGACTGCACATGAGGCCAACGATCATACTTTTTGGAGAAATGTCCTCTGATCTGATGAAACAAAAATAGAACTGTTTGGCCATAATGACCATCGTTATGTTTGGAGGAAAAAGGGGAAGGCTTGCAAGCCGACGTATAATATCCCAACCGTGAAGCACGGGGTGGTAGCATCATGTTGTGGGGGTGCTTTGCTGCAGGAGGGACTGGTGCACTTCATAAAATAGATGGCATCATGAGCGAGGAAATGTATGTGGATATATTGAAGCAACATCTCAAAACATCAGTCAGGAAGTTAAAGCTTGGTCACAAATGGGTCTTCCAAATGAACAATGACCGCTAACATACTTCCAAAGTTGTGGCAAAATGGCTTAAGGACAACAAAGTCAAGGTATTGGAGTGGCCATCACGAAGCCCTGACCTCAATCCTATAGAACATTTGAGGATAGAACTGAAAAAGTGTGTGAGAGCAAGGAGGCCTACAAACCTTTTTCATTTCATTTTTATTTCATTTTCATTTAACCAGGTAGGCAAGTTGAGAACAAGTTCTCATTTGCAACTGCGACCTGGCCAAGATAAAGCAAAGCAGTGTGACACAGACCACAACACAGAGTTACACATGGAGTAAACAATAAACAAGCCAATGACACAGTAGAGAAAATAAAATATATATACAGTGTGTGCAAAAGGCATGAGGAGGTAGGCAATAAATAGGCCATAGGAGCGAATAATTACAATTTAGCAGATTAACACTGGAGTGATAAATGAGCAGATGATGACGTGCAAGTAGAGATACTGGTGTGCAAAAGAGCAGAAAAGTAAATAAAATAAAAACAGTATGGGGATGAGGTAGGTAGATCGGGTGGGCTATTTACAGATGGACTATGTACAGCTGCAGTGATCGGTTAGCTGCTCAGATAGTTGATGTTTAAAGTTGGTGAGGGAAATGTAAGTCTCCAACTTAAGCGATTTTTGCAATTCGTTTCAGTCACTGGCAGCAGAGAACTGGAAGGAAAGGTGGCCAAATGAGGTGTTGGCTTTGATGATGATCAGTGAGATATACTGGCTGGAACGTGTGCTACGGGTGGGTGTTGTTATCATGACCAGTGAACTGAGATAAGGCGGAGCTTTACCTAGCATAGACTTAAAGATGACCTAGAGCCATTGGGTCTGGCGACTAATATGTAGCGAGGGCCAGCCGACTAGAGCATACAGGTCGCAGTGGTGGATGGTATAAGGTGGTTTGGTGACAAAACGGATGGCACTGTGATAGACTGCATCCAGTTTGCTGAGTAGAGTGTTGGAAGCTATTTTGTAGATGACGTCGCTGAAGTCGAGGATCGGTAGGATAGTCAGTTTTACTAGGGTAAGTTTGGCGGCGTGAGTGAAACCTGACTCAGTTACACCAGCTCTGTCAGGAGGACTGGGCCAAAATTCACCCAACTTATTGTAGGAAGCTTGTGGAAGGCTACCAGAAACGTTTGACCCAAGTTAAACAATTTAAATGCAATGCTACCAAATACTAATTGAGTGTATGTAAACTTCTGACCCACTGGAAATGTGATGAAAGAAATAAGAGGTGGAATAAATCATTCTCTCTACTATTATTCTGACATTTCACATTCTTAAAATAAAGTGGTGATCCTAACTGACCTAAGATAGGGAATTATTACTTGGATTAAATGTCGGGTATTGTGAAAAACGACTAAGGTGTATGTAAACTTCCAACGTTAACTGTAGGTGTTCCTTTTGTCAAGGTGAGAAAGGGTGGTGTGGAGTGTGATTGAGATTGCGTCATCTGTGGTTCTGTTGGGACGGTATGCGAATTGGAGTGGGTCAAGGGGGGGGGGATGCTGTTGATGTGAGCCATGACCAGCCTTTCAAAACACTTTATGGCTACCGACGTGAGTGCCACAGGGCGGTAATCATTTAAGCAGGTTACCTTCGCTTCCTTGGGTACACAGACTATGGTTGTCTGCTTGAAACATGTAGGTATTACAGACTCGGTCAGGGAGAGGTTGAAAATGTCAGTGAGTACATGTCCTGGTTATCTGTCTGGCCCAGCTGCTTTGTGAATGTTGACTTGTTTAAAGGTTTTATTCACATCGGCTACCATTATCACACAGTCATCCAGAACAGCTGGTGCTCTCGTGCATGCTTCAGTGTTGCTTGCCTCGAATAAAAGCATAAAAGGCATTTAGGTGATCTGATAAATTTGCGTCACTGGGAAGCTCGGTGTCTGGGTTTCCATTTATAGTCCGTAATAGTTGTCAAGCCCTGCCACATCCGACGAGCATCAGAGCCGTTGTAGTACGATTCAATCATAATTCTGTATTGACGCTGCTCATCCTGCTCATTACACTGTGTGTCAATCATCCACCACACATGGTCGCAGTGTGTTCACACACACACGCAAACTCGCGTCCCAACGAAGCACACGGAGCTGTCAAAACGGCACAGGCCGCTTCCAAATGTAATATAATTACACTTCAAAAGGCGTGCTCTATTAGATGCCACCTCATCTCTCCCCTGTCTGTCTGAAAGAGAGGTGTTAGGCTGCCTCGTACCGTGGTAACTTACTGCAGGGGCCTATCAGGGTGCATCACGTGCGATTGATGACTCTGTGATAAGTCGGCCCCTCCAGCCCCTGGCAGAGCGGAGCACACATCAGGAAGTGGGGCATGTGCTGAAACTACTTTAAATGTAAATCTGCCATGCATAGATTGCCACGCAATCTCTCTCTCCGCCGCCAGCAGTCTCTCCCCTGTTCCCGTTCCCACACCTATGCACGGCAGAGCAGCGCATCTCTGACTCCCGGTCAGGCCCGGGGTATGTATCTCTCAGAATGTCAATGAGGAAGAGCGAGGTTAGGTCATCATCACAACGCCTACACAAGCATGACACCTCTACACCGCTCAGCCTAGTACTCGTAAGCAGCTAGGAAGCTCCGAGGATAGGTTTCATTACAATTCTGTTCTCTATCTATACATTGTGATGACATGAATATGTAATTACATTCCCATGGCAATTAATCAGGCAGAATGGTAATGGCAGTACAGGTCAAAATGGTTGAGGTGGTTTATGAGTGAAAGTTTGCCAAACGGTGTGTCATCCTTATTTTGTTGGCATTTCTAATAACACAATGTTTACCTGGTCTGGTCTACTAGCCTGGAGGCAGAGTGCTTTCATAATATGGTTGGGCCTGTGAGCGTTGTTTGGGAGCTACCTATCAGCCAGGTAAAGCAGTTTGTCCTCTCTCCCTCCATCTCCCTCTCTCTCTTACATCTCCCTCTCTCTCCCTCTTTCTCCTTCCCTTGGTCTCCCTCTACCCAACCCACTCTCTTCCTCCCCCTCTCCTCTCCTTCACTCTCTTCCTCTATCGCCATTGCCTGCCAGTGTACCACTATACAACTCAGGCCTCTACCTTCCAGCCACGAAACAGATGTTCCCAAGACACTTATCTCAATGGAAAAATCACAGACAATTTAAAAAGAATATAAATGCCGCTACACGTTCATGTCTCTGTCCCTATAAGACCTATGAGAGTGGATAAGAAGGGAGGGATGGAGGGATGGGGTATGGAGAAGGGAGGGATGGAGGGATGGGGTATGGAGAAGGGAGGGATAGATGGGATGGAGGGATGGGGTATGGAGAAGGGAGGGATGGTGGGATGGGGTATGGAGAAGGAGGGATGGTGGGATGGGGTATGGAGAAGGAGGGATGGTGGGATGGGGTATGGAGAAGGGAGGGATGGTGGGGATGGAGAAGGGAGGGATGGTGGGGATGGAGGGATGGAGAAGGGAGGGATGGTGGGGATGGAGAAGGGAGGGATGGAGGGTTGGGGTATGGAGAAGGGAGGGATGGAGGGATGGGGTATGGAGAAGGGAGGGATGGTGGGGATGGAGAAGGGAGGGATGGTGGGGATGGAGGGATGGGGTATTTTTGTAACTTTTTTTGTACCTTTATTTAACTAGGCAAGTCAGTTAAGAACAAATTCTTATTTTCAATGACGGCCTAGGAACAGTGGGTTAACTGCCTTGTTCAGGGGCAGAACGACAGATGGAGAAGGGAGGGATGGAGAAGGGAGGGATGGTGGGGATGGAGGGATGGGGTATGGAGAAGGGAGGGATGGTGGGGATGGAGGGATGGGGTATGGAGAAGGGAGGGATGGAGGGGATGGGGTATGGAGAAGGGAGGGATGGGGTATGGAGAAGGGAGGGATGGAGGGGATGGAGGAATGGGATATGGAGAAGGGAGGGATGGAGGGGTGTCCCCCCCAGGGGTGTCCCCCCCCCCTTATCTCCCCCCACCAACAGCCCTGCAGAGTGAGAGGGAGGGCTGATGACTGGAGGTGATGCTTGCCGCCTGATAGTGGCTAAGCCAGTTTCATGCACGTTTCTGCCCATTCAGGAAGGCAGGTAGCTAGCATACCTCCGTAAGACACAGTAACCAGACGTAGAACTCTCTCTCTCAGCCTCCAGTCTCTACGCTAGACGACATGGTTTACACGTCCTTTACCAACATCCACATCCAACAGGAAGGACTTCTGGAGCACATTGATCTGTGCATTGTGTACATACAGCATATAATGTAACGCAGTATGAATAGATGAGTTGTCAATCTTGTGGCTTCCCTGACTCTGCTATCATCACACTTGCTTCTGGCAATGTGTATACATTTGTAGGTGTGTGCAGCATGTGTGTGTATTGTTTTCTTGCATTACTTATTACTTTCTTGCATTACTTAGCCTTATGCTTTCAATGCCTATTTACAGTGAATTCGGAAAGTATTCAGACGTTGTAATCATTATGTTACAGCCTTATATTAAAATGGATCTAAATAAGACTCCTCATCAATCTACGCACAAAAACAGGTTTTTAGAAATGTGTGCAAACGTATATAAAAAACAACAACTGAAATATCACATTTAGATAAGTATTCAGGCCTTTTACTCAGTACTTTGTTGAAGCACCTTTGGCAGCGATTACAGCCTCGAGTCTTCTTGAGTATGACGCTACAAGCTTGGCACACCTGTATTTGGGGAGTTTCTCCCATTCTTCTCGGCAGATCCTCTCAAGCTCTGGCTAGGCCACTCAAGGACATTCAGAGACTTGTCCCGAAAGCCACTCCTGCGTTGTCTTGGCTGTGTGCTTAGGGTCGTTGTCCCCGTCTGAGGTCCTGAGCGCTCTGGACCAGGTTTTCATCAAGGATCTCTCTGTACTTTGCTCCATTCATCATTCCCTCGATCCTGACTAGTTATCTAGTCCCTGCCACTGAAAAAGATACCCATTGCATGATGCTGCCACTACCATGTTTCACCATACCATAGGGACACTTGGCATTCAGGCCAAAGAGTTCAATCTTGGTTTCATCTGACCAGAGAATCTTGTTTCTCATAGTCAGAGTCTTTTAAGTGCCTTTTGGCAAACTGCAAGCGGGGTGTCATGTGCCTTTTAATGAGGAGTGGCTTCCGTCTGGCCACTCTACCATAAAGGCCTGATTGGTGGAGTGCTGCAGAGGTGGTTCGTCCTTCTGGAAGGTTCAACAGAGGAACTCTGGAGCTCTGTCAGAGTGACCATCAGGTTCTTGAAATATATATTTAATTGGTCACTGGAAAAGGGACATTTCCAAATGTATGGAAGCATGACGTTTTCGTCTTTTGAGCTTCTAGTCATGAAATCTATGCAGCCTACTCAATCACTTTTTATAGCTACTGTTTACAGGCCTCCTGGGCCATATACAGCGTTCCTCATTGAGTTCCCTGAATTCCTATCGGACCTTGTAGTCATAGCAGATAATATTCTAATCTTTGGTGACTTTAATATTCTGGAAAAGTCCACAGACCCACTCCAAAAGGCTTTCGGAGCCATCATCGACTCAGTGGGTTTTGTCCAACATGTCTCTGGACCCACTCACTGTCACAGTCATACTCTGGACCTAGTTTTGTCCCATGGAATAAATGTTGTGGATCTTAATATTTTTCCTCATAATCCTGGACTATCGGACCACCATTTTATTACGTTTGCAATTGCAACAAATAATGCTCAGACCCCAACCAAGGAACATCAAAAGTCGTGCTATAAATTCACAGACAACACAAAGATTCCCTGATGTCCTTCCAGATTCCCTCTGTCTATCCAAGGACGCCAGAGGACAAAAATCAGTTAACCACCTAACTGAGGAACTCAATTTAACCTTGCGCAATACCCTAGATGCAGTTGCACCCCTAAAAACTAAAAACATTTCTCATAAGAAACTAGCTCCCTGGTACACAGAAAATACCCGAGCTCTGAAGCAAGCTTCCAGAAAATTGGAACGGAACTGGCGCCACACCAAACTGGAAGTCTTCCGACTAGCTTGGAAAGACAGTACCGTGCAGTACCGAAGAGCCCTTAGTGCTGCTCAATCATCCTATTTTTCTAACTTAACTGAGGAAAATGAGAACAATCCAAAATTCCTTTTTGATACTGTCGCAAAGCTAACTAAAAAGCAGCATTCCCCAAGAGAGGATGGCTTTCACTTTAGCAGTGATAAATTCATGAACTTCTTTGAGGAAAAGATCATGATTATTAGAAAGCAAATTACGGACTCCTCTTTAAATCTGCGTATTCCTTCAAAGCTCAGTTGTCCTGAGTCTGCACAACTCTGCCAGGACCTAGGATCAAGAGAGAGGCTCAAGTGTTTTAGTACTATATCTCTTGACACAATGATGAAAATAATCATGGCCTCTAAACCTTCAAGCTGCATACTGGACCCTATTCCAACTAAACTACTGAAAGAGCAGCTTCCTGTGCTTGGCCCTCCTATGCTGAACATAATAAACGGCTCTCTATCCACCGGATGTGTACCAAACTCACTAAAAGTGGCAGTAATAAAGCCTCTCTTGAAAAAGCCAAACCTTGACCCAGAAAATATAAAAAACTATCGGCCTATATCGAATCTTCCATTCCTCTCAAAAATTTTAGAAAAGGCTGTTGCGCAGCAACTCACTGCCTTCCTGAAGACAAACAATGTATACGAAATGCTTCAGTCTGGTTTTAGACCCCATCATAGCACTGAGACTGCACTTGTGAAGGTGGTAAATGACCTTTTAATGGCATCAGACCGAGGCTCTGCATCTGTCCTTCTGCTCCTAGACCTTAGTGCTGCTTTTGATACCATCGATCACCACATTCTTTTGGAAGTGATTGGATTGGAAACCCAAATTGGTCTACACGGACAAGTTCTGGCCTGGTTTAGATCTTATCTGTCGGAAAGATATCAGTTTGTCTCTGTGAATGGTTTGTCCTCTGACATTTGTCAGTAAATTTCGGTGTTCCTCAAGGTTCCGTTTTAAGACCACTATTGTTTTCACTATTTATTTTACCTCTTGGGGATGTCATTCGAAAACATAATGCTAACTTTTACTGCTATGTGGATGACACACAGCTGTACATTTCAATGAAACGTGGTGAAGCCCCAAAATTGCCCTCGCTAGAAGCATGTGTTTCAGACATAAGGAAGTGGATGGCTGCAAACTTTCTACTTTTAAACTTGCTTGTTCTAGGTCCCAAGAAACAAAGAGATCTTCTGTTGAATCTGACAATTAATCTTAATGGTTGTACAGTCGTCTCAAATAAAACTGTGAAGGACCTCGGCGTTACTCTGGACCCTGATCTCTCTTTTGAAGAACATATCAAGACCATTTCAAGGACAGCTTTTTTCCATCTACGTAACATTGCAAAAATTAGAAACTTTCTGTCCAAAAATGATGCAGAAAAATTAATCCATGCTTTTGTCACTTCTAGGTTAGACTACTGCAATGCTCTACTTTCCGGGTACCCGGATAAAGCACTAAGTAAACTTCAGTTAGTGCTAAATACGGCTGCTAGAATCCTGACTAGAACCAAAAAAAAATGATCATATTACTCCAGTGCTAGCCTCCCTACACTGGCTTCCTGTCAAAGCAAGGGCTGATTTCAAGGTTTTACTGCTAACCTACAAAGCATTACATGGGCTTGCTCCTACCTATCTCTCTGATTTGGTCCTGCCGTACATACCTACATGTACGCTACGGTCACAAGACGCAGGCCTCCTAATTGTCCCTAGAATTTCTAAGCAAACTGCTGGAGGCAGGGCTTTCTCCTATAGAGCTCCATTTTTATGGAACGGTCTGCCTACCCATGTCAGAGACGCAAACTCGGTCTCAACCTTTAAGTCTTTACTGAAGACTCATCTCTTCAGTGGGTCATATGATTGAGTGTAGTCTGGCCCAGGAGTGGGAAGGTGAACGGAAAGGCTCTGGTGCAACGAACCGCCCTTGCTGTCTCTGCCTGGCCGGTTCCCCTCTTTCCACTGGGATTCTCTGCCTCTAACCCTATTACAGGGGCTGAGTCACTGGCTTACTGGGGCTCTCTCATACCGTCCCTGGGAGGGGTGCGTCACCTGAGTGGGTTGAGTCACTGATGTGATCGTCTTGTCTGGGTTGGCGCCCCCCCCTTGGGTTGTGCCGTGGCGGAAATCTTTGTGGGCTATACTCAGCCTTGTCTCAGGATGGTAAGTTGGTGGTTGAAGATATCCCTCTAGTGGTGTGGGGGCTGTGCTTTGGCAAAATGGGTGGGGTTATATCCTTCCTGTTTGGCCCTTTCCGGGGGTGTCCTCGGATGGGGCCACAGTGTCTCCTGACCCCTCCTGTCTCAGCCTCCAGTATTTATGCTGCAGTAGTTTATGTGTCGGGGTGCTAGGGTCAGTTTGTTATATCTGGAGTACTTCTCCTGTCCTATTCGGTGTCCTGTGTGAATTTAAGGGTGCTCTCTCTAATTCTCTCTTTCTCTCTTTCTTTCTCTCTCTCGGAGGACCTGAGCCCTAGGACCATGCCTCAGGACTACCTGACATGATGACTCCTTGCTGTCCCCAGTCCACCTGGCCGTGCTGCTGCTCCAATTTCCACTGTTCTGCCTTATTATTATTGGACCATGCTGGTCATTTATGAACATTTGAACATCTGGGCCATGTTCTGTTATAATCTCCACCCGGCACAGCCAGAAGAGGACTGGCCACCCCACATAGCCTGGTTCCTCTCTAGGTTTCTTCCTAGGTTTTGGCCTTTCTAGGGAGTTTTTCCTAGCAACCGTGCTTCTACACCTGCATTGCTTGCTGTTTGGGGTTTTAGGCTGGGTTTCTGTACAGCACTTTGAGATATCAGCTGATGTACGAAGGGCTATATAAATAAATTTGATTTGATTTGCTAAACTTTGTCCAATCCGGAAAGACAGCAAAGAACCCATTACTCCTGCCAATAGTCAACCAATTAGTCTTCTCCCTTCACTCCGTTAGATATTGGAGGGTATTGTGAGTAGACAAATATGGGAGTACATGGAAAATAATGATCTGATCACAGCCAATTAGCATGTTTATCGCAAAAAACATTCCACTACCACTGCATTGGTTGACATGACTGACCAGTGGCTCAATGCTAATGACATGTCTGTGGGTGTACTATTTTTTGATTTTAGTGCAGCATTTGATTTAGTGGATCATGAAATCATTTTGACAAAATTACTGCATTATGGGTTTAAGGAGGCAGCATTGAATTGGGTACAGTCATATCTAACTGACAAAAATGACCCTATATCAATGGGTCATTTTCTTCCCCTTTAAACTGTGGAATACCGCATGGCAGCTGCCTTGGGCCACCTCTTTACTTAATATATACCAACAACCTTCCTTATCCCTTATCTGAAACTCAAGCTACCATATTTACAGATGATACTACAATTTATACAGCAAGACAATCGGTTCAACATGTACAGCAAGCTTTAAAAGTAGATCTGGGAAATATCAGGGAGTGGGTTTGCCAGAACAAACTTATTTTGAACACCAAGAAAATGAAGGCTAGGTTGGTCGGTTCCACCAGGAACATGCCAACACAACATGGGATACAATTAAGTATGGGGGAGCACAAATTGAGGATGTGGCAGAAACCAAACTACAAGGGGTGCAGGTAGACAACTGTTTATCATGGTCGTCTCAAATAACTAACCTATGTAAAAATAAAACATTCAACTGCATGTATGATCAGAAGGATAGCTAAGCATTTACCAGGAAAGATTCTGAAGCAAACAAGCCAAGCATTAATTTTGGAGTCAGGTGAACTAGTGTTCTGTGCATAACTACAACAGAAGTACCCTTCCCCAGGCCACAGAACAGGGTACCAAAACATTTCTGCAGCATTGAAGGTCCCCAAATACACAGTGGCCTCCGTCATTCTTAAATGGAAGAAGATTGAAACTACCAAGACTCTTCCTAGAGCTGGCTGCCCAGCCAAACTGAGCAATCGGGGGAGAAGAGCTGGGAAAATGCATCAGCAGGTGAAATTAGGAGGCTGCAGATTGCACAGAACAAAGCAGCAAGGATTGTTTTAAGGTGGAGATATGGTTATTCTGTTGTAGTCATGCTCTTGGTTGGTCATCAATCAACAAGATAATTGAAAAAAACATGCTTATTTTATTTCACAATGTACACTGTTTAAAACGGCCAAACTCCATTCACAACAGTATTCAGTTAGTAAGAGACAAACATTCAGTAACTACTAGGAATAGATTGTCCATCATCTATGTGTTATTCAGACAGAAAAGAGAAATAGGCAAAATAACATTTTGATTCAGAGCAATAAAGAAATTGAATAATTTATTTGAGCAAACCAGAAACTTTTCAATATATAAATTCAAACAATACTTTAGGACCATTTAAATATAATAAATTGGAAGGTTGTGCAGGACCATGGTAGATGAAGGAACCACTCTATATTTTCAGACTGTTCAGACTCTTTTCAGAGTATTTATCTGCTCAATATGGCAGCGTATTATGTCTGTTTGTAACAGTGTGTTATATGTGAAAATGAGATTGTATTATAAATTGTATTTTAATGTTTAAAGACTCTTGGAAGATTAGTCCAAATGAGGACTAAAAGAGAGCATAAAAAATAACATCTTGGTCACCTCCCTGACCAAGGCACTTTCTCCCCCATTTGCTCAGTTTGGCCGGGCGGCCAGCTCTAGGAAGAGTCTTGGCAGTTCCAAACTGCTTCCATTTAAGAATGATGGAGGCCACTGTGTATTTGGGACCTTCAATGCTGCAGAAATGTTTTGGTACCCTTCCCCAGATCTGTGCCTAGACACAATCCTGTCTCGGAGCTCTACGGACAATTCCAATTTTGCTCTGACATGCACTGTCAACTGTGGGACCTTATATAAACAGGTGTGTGCCTTTCCAAATCAAGTCCAATCATGTTCAATAAATATAATTTACCACAGGTGGACTCCAATTAAGTTGTAGAAACATCTCAAGGATGATCAATAGAAACAAGATGCACCTAAGCTCCATTTCGAGTCTCATAGCAAAGGGTCTGAATACTTAATTAAATAAGGTATTTCATTTGTTTTTTTATACATTTTCAAAAATTTATAAAAACCTGTTTTCGCTTTGTCATTATGGGGTATTGTGTGTAGATTTATGAGGAAAGCTATTCATTTATTCAATTTTAGAATAAGGCTGTAAAGTAACAAAATGTAGAAAAAGTCTGTATACTTTCCGAATGCACTGTATGTAGTCTTCTCACGTTTCCCTCTCGTGTACATGTTTCTTTGGGCATATGCACAGCAAGTGTGCAGAATCATGTTAATGATTTATACTTTCCAATATCCAGCTGCTAATCTTCCCTAACAGTAGTATGTGTTTGGCCGTGGATCCAGTGGGACTGACTGAGTGAGTGACTGTAGAGAATGAGAATGAGGTCTATCTTCTAATGTGACTGCCACTGACTGGCTCAGTGAGCGTTCCTCTGTGTTCGTAGACTTAAGTCCTCAGCAACACAGAACTGCGTTATTGTGACATGCTGTAAATTCCATGCTTTTGTCCCCTCAATAAAGCATGAGCAGCAGGGAATAGCATAGCGTCTCATTTTATGTAGTAGCGATATTAGAAGGAGCATGAAGTTCGCTAGCTGCACTTGTAAGAAAGGAAAACTAATGCAATTCAATTCAAACCGACCACCACTCCAGAAAAGGTATGTTTTTTTGTTATTACTAGTGACAATGTCCTACTGTTCCATTAAGATTAAGTGACAAAGACATACTGTACATCTAAGTTAATGATACATGTCATCTGTATACAAGCCAAAAACGGGCCAAATCAGAGTCTACTCAGAAAACAAAAATTGGTTCTGTGAAAGTTCCCAGAACATTCGTTAGGTCGCAGCAAATATTCTCATAACACAAAAACTGTCCAGTTGTGCTGATGATTATAGAATGTTTGTATAAAACCTTCGCCTGGCGTTAACAACAACATTCATATAACATATTTAATCTGTTCTTTAAAGGTTCCCAGAATGTTTCAATAGGTTCAGGGAACAGTCTGCTGAGAACATTGTGGGGACATCACAAAAAATATGTTCCCAAAACACAAAAACTGTCCATTTGTGCGGATGTTTCTTTTAGGGTTCAAAGAACATTCACCTGATGCTACAAGAAAATTCCCAGAACACATTTTGTCTTGTTCTGTAAAGGTTCCCAGAATGTTTCTTTAAGTTGTGGGAACGTTTTGGGAACATGAAAAGAGATAAGTTCCCAAAACACTAAAATTGTCCAGTTGTGCCGACATTCAGATAATGTTTGATTTAGGGTACACAGGACATTCCTATAACGTTGTAAGAATGTTGTCAGAACACCTGGTCTGAATGATTTAAAGGTTCCTAAAACATTTAATGAAGTTATGGGAGTTGTCTGGAATGTTGCAAGAACATTTTTGTGAGGACCTCTAAGTCCAGGTAAAATATATATTGTGTGAACATCAATGGAAAACTGGACAGTTTTAGTGTTTTGGGAACCTATCTCTTGTGCCCACAATGTTACCACAACCTAACGAAACATTCTGGGAACCTTTAAAGAACAGATTAAACGTGCTCTAGGAATGTTCTTGAAACTACAGGTGAATGTTTTTTGCACATGTGGTGGTTAATTTCTGTATTATCAAATGAGGAGAGACAAACGTATCACACAAGTCAGAGTTATGCTTAAACTGAATCTTTATTAGTGTGAGCTTTGCAATAGCGATGGCTGGTCGACGAATCACGCTAAAATGATTCGTTGAGAGCCCCGAGACAAAAGTACAAAGGTCTTTTATAGCCAAGATACACCCCTTTCAACCTACATGACGAACAACAGATATATAGAATGGGTCACAAGGTTAAGATTTGTATGAAAGATACCTATAATACATAACAGACAGTATCTGCTGTGTCAGCAGTTTTCATTGTGTAGAGACCAGTGTCTGGCCCTCCGACTCCAAACTGGAACCATCTCTCCCTAAAATAAACATTGTAGAATCATCTTCAAAACTGGACAGTTTTTGTGTTTTGAGAACATATATTTTGTGATGTCCCCACAATTTTCCCACCACACTGTTCACACAACCTAATGAAACATTCTGGGAACCTTTAAAGAAGAGACTAAATGTATTCTGTGAACATTCTTGCAACATCAGGTGAATGTTTTTTACAAACATTCTATAATCACCAGCACGACTGGACAGTGTTTGTGTTATGAGCACCTTTGCTGGGACCTAAAGAATAATCTAGTAACTTTCACAGAAACAATTTAGTTGTATTGCATTACCTGGAAATCTAATGTGAACTTTTGAGGAATGTTGTTTGGTGGTTGTTGCAGATGTTGTGCACAACATTTTAATGAACGTTAGGAGAATATTCCAAGGATATTTCATTTAAAGGTGCCACCCCTATGTGGAAGCTAGGTGAATTGCAAAAGAAGTTGGCTGTATTCAAAACAAATTTCTATCTTTTCCCATCTTAACTATTAATTTTTGAAACACTTTACATCATCACAAGATGAGAGACAGTACAGGAAAAGAAGAGGGATGAGGGAAAAGGCAAGCAGCCTATCAACCTGCGGCTCAAACTGCTCTCCTCTCATGGCAGTTAAGGCAATAACTGTAGCAGGAAACAGGGCAGATTGATAAACGAGGGGATGTGAGGAAGCAGAACAGTTAACTCCAGCTTCCCTGGCAATCATCATACCAGCCCAGTTCACCAGATAGGATAGCTGCTCTCTGCCTGACTGACAAGATCACATTATACATTACATAATCCAGAGGCTTAGACAGACCAGATATGTCCTTCTGTTCTAATTCAATGGAATAGCAACCAACAGCCATGGCATTTGAAAGTGGCTCTTTGTAAAATGCTCATATTAGTTTCAATATAATATAACTTTGTTATTACCATTGTTAAGTAACCAACAGCCACGGCCTATTAAAAGTTGCTCTTAGTGAAATCCTCTCCCCTGTTTGATGAATCTAAGAGGAGATGAGAGATAGAAGCTGAGCAGGTCTTCTGTGAGCCGGTGTTTAGGGGTGAGTCTGACTGGCCTGGGACTCTGGAGTCCGGCAGAGGTGGCAGTATTGATGAGGTGAGCGCTTGTCCATCCCTCCAGAGAACCAGAGAGGGGAAAAGAGAGGGCCAAGGACAGGCTGCCCTGCCCGTCACGCCTCATGCCAGACTAGCTTTATAGATCACCTGGGCATGCCTCTCTCTCCCTCATCCAGCCCTGTCACCTCAGTGCCACCACAGTCCTAAAAAAGTGACCTTGTGCATCGATCCCCTATGACTGAGCCAGAGGCCAGCTATCAAGCCTCTTATGATTAATTTACACTGCAGTCCTGTCCGTCTGCAAAAAAAAGTAGAAAAAGGGAAGAAAGAAATTGTAGACTATAAAAAGGAGGAGCAGGTCATCAAAAAAGTATATGTCTAAGGTGAAAGAGAACAACCGAGAGAAAGCTGGGGCTTTACAAGCTTACAGGTCGTAAACACATCACTGAGTCCCCTCTGTCACACAAACCTAGGGATGAGACAGAGAGAGAGAGAAAACACAGCCATTCTCCCTTCCCTGGTTTTATTTCTGTCATGTGGACGTGGGGCAGTGGCGGGCAATGTGGAGGGGTGGTGAGAAGGGCGAGGGGTTGAAATTGAGCTGTAATTCTATCTGTGTGCTGGAGCGAATCAGAAAGTCTATCTCACCTTTCACCTGGGAATCACAGCTCTCTCTGGAGCTAGACACTGTCTGTTCGCTGGTGGTCACCATACCAACCTCGGTCTGCTACACACGGTCACCATAACAACCACCCGGAGGCACCATGGGATTAATTGGAGCCGAGGGCTCAGTGGAGGCTCAGGAACAGATATATAGGCTGCGTCCGCTATGGGCCCTGGTCAAAAATACTGCACTACATAGGGAATACAGTACCAGTTGGGACGCAGAAAAGAGGAACAGACATCACATTAGACATGGTCTGCCGTCAATCGCCATACAGCAATTTTGGACGAATGGAATTTCACAACATGCTTCCATACCAGCGCCAATACATATGTTCTAACTAGCCACAACAACCCTAAACATGTTGCTCACTGCCTATGTCAGGAATGACTGGACTGAATCCATTTGACCATGCCAGATGCCTTCTATTTATATGGGATCAGTATGGTTCTATCTAACATGAACACAAACAGTGACACAAGCTGCAGAATATCCCATAAATATGGATAAGGATCATGGTGAAACATTCCAATACACAAAGCAAAGGAAGGGGGCAGTCTGTGTACACAATATAATCAATTCCTCTTGTCGAACGTCTTGAAGTAAAAAGAGTGGTAGGAGCTAGGAAGGAGTAGGAAGGGATAAGACTGCACCAGAGCCATTGTCGGAATGTTAGAAATAGTAGTGGTAGTCCCAGTGTGTGACTGTTAGAAGTAGTAGTGTTAGTCCCAGTGTCTGACTGTTAGAAGTAGTACTGTTAGTCTCAGTGTCTGACTGTTAGAAGTAGTAGTGTTAGTCCCAGTGTCTGACTGTTAGAAGTAGTAATGTTAGTCTCAGTGTCTGACTGTTAGAAGCAGTACTGTTAGCCCCAGTGTCTGACTGTTAGAAGTAGTCCTGTTAGTCCCAGAATCTGACTGTTAGAAGTAGTGCTGTTAGTCCCAGTGTCTGACTGTTAGAAGTAGTAGTGTTAGTCCCAGTGTCTGACTGTTAGAAGTAGTAGTGGTAGTCCCGGTGAGTGACTGTTAGAAGTAGTAGTGTTATGTCCCAGTGTATGACTGTTAGAAGTAGTAATGTCAGTCCCAGTGTCTGACTGTTAGAAGTAGTAGTGTTATGTCCCAGTGTATGACTGTTAGAAGTAGTAGTGTTAGTCCCAGTGTATGACTGTTAGAAGTAGTAGTGTTAGTCCCAGTGTATGACTGGTAGAAGTAGTAGTGTTTTGTCCCAGTGTCTGACTGTTAGAAGTAGTAGTGTTAGTCCCAGTGTCTGACTGTTAGAAGTAGTACTGTTAGTCCCAGTGTCTGACTATTAGAAGCAGTACTGTTAGTCCCAGTATCTGACTGTTAGAAGTAGTACTGTTAGTCGCAGTGTCTGACTGTTAGAAGTAGTACTGTTAGTCCCAGTGTCTGACTGTTAGAAGTAATACTGTTAGTCCCAGAATCTGACTGTTAGAAGTAGTGCTGTTAGTCCCAGTGTCTGACTGTTAGAAGTAGTAGTGTTAGTCCCAGTGTCTGACTGTTAGAAGTAGTAGTGGTAGTCCCGGTGAGTGACTGTTAGAAGTAGTAGTGTTATGTCCCAGTGTATGACTGTTAGAAGTAGTAGTGTTAGTCCCAGTGTGTGACTGTTAGAAGTAGTAGTGTTAGTCCCAGTGTCTGACTGTTAGAAGTAGTACTGTTAGTCCCTGTGTATGACTGTTAGAATTAGTACTGTTAGTCCCAGTGTCTGACTGTTAGAAGTAGTAGTGGTAGTCCCAGTGTCTGCATGTTAGAAGTAGTAGTGTTAGTCCCAGTGTCTGACTGTTAGAAGTAGTAGTGTTAGTCCCAGTGTATGACTGTTAGAAGTAGTAGTAGTAGTCCCAGTGTGTGACTGTTAGAAGTAGTAGTGTTAGTCCCAGTGTATGACTGTTAGAAGTAGTAGTAGTAGTCCCAGTGTGTGACTGTTAGAAGTAGTAGTGGTAGTCCCAGTGTCTTACTATGACTGTTAGAAGTAGTAGTGTTAGTCCCAGTGTATGACTGTTAGAAGTAGTAGTAGTAGTCCCAGTGTGTGACTGTTAGAAGTAGTAGTGGTAGTCCCAGTGTCTGACTGTTAGACGTAGTACTGTTAGTCCCAGTGTCTGACTGTTAGAAGTAGTACTGTTAGTCACAGTGTCTGACTGTTAGAAGTAGTACTGTTAGTCCCAGAATCTGACTGTTAGAAGTAGTACTGTTAGTCCCAGTGTGTGACTGTTAGAAGTAGTAGTGTTAGTCCCAGTGTCTGACTGTTAGAAGTAGTACTGTTAGTCCCAGTGTATGACTGTTAGAAGTAGTAATGTTAGTCCCAGTGTATGACTGTTAGAAGTAGTAATGTTAGTCCCAGTGTCTGACTGTTAGAAGTAGTAGTGTTAGTCCCAGTGTATGGCTGTTAGAAGTAGTACTGTTAGTCCCAGTGTCTGAATGTTAGAAGTAGCAGTGTTAGTCCCAGTGTATGACTGTTAGAAGTAGTAGTGTTAGTCCCAGTGTATGATTGTTAGAAGTAGTAATGTTAGTCCCAGCGTCTGAATGTTAGAAGTAGTAGTGGTAGTCCCAGTGTCTGACTGTTAGAAGTAGTAATGCTAGTCCCAGTGTGTGACTGTTAGAAGTAGTAGTGGTAGTCCCAGTGTGTTACTGTTAGAAGTAGTGTTAGTCCCAGTGTCTGACTGTTAGAAGTAGTAGTGTTATGTCCCAGTCTATGACTGTTAGAAGTAGTAGTGTTATGTCCCAGTCTATGACTGTTAGAAGTAGTAGTGGTAGTCCCAGTGTCTGCATGTTAGAAGTAGTAGTGGTAGTCCCAGTGTGTGACTGTTAGAAGTAGTGTTAGTCCCAGTGTCTGACTGTTAGAAGTAGTAGTGTTATGTCCCAGTCTATGACTGTTAGAAGTAGTAGTGTTAGTCCCAGTGTATGACTGTTAGAAGTAGTAGTAGTAATCCCAGTGTGTGACTGTTAGAAGTAGTAGTGGTAGTCCCAGTGTCTGACTGTTAGACGTAGTAATGTTAGTCGCAGTGTCTGACTGTTAGAAGTAGTACTGTTAGTCCCAGAATCTGACTGTTAGAAGTAGTACTGTTAGTCCCAGTGTCTGACTGTTAGAAGTAGTACTGTTAGTCCCAGTGTCTGACTGTTAGAAGTAGTAGTGGTAGTCCCAGTGTCTGCATGTTAGAAGTAGTAGTGGTAGTCCCAGTGTGTGACTGTTAGAAGTAGTAGTGTTATGTCCCAGTGTCTGACTGTTAGAAGTAGTAGTGGTAGTCCCAGTGTCTGAATGTTAGAAGTAGTAGTGTTATGTCCCAGTTTCTGACTGTTAGAAGTAGTAGTGTTATGTCCCAGTGTCTAAATGTTAGAAGTAGTAGTATTAGTCCCAGTGTCTGACTGTTAGAAGTAGTACTTTTAGTCCCAGTGTCTGACTGTTAGAAGTAGTGATGGTAGTCCCAGTGTGTGACTGTTAGAAGTAGTAGTGTTAGTCCCAGTGTATGACTGTTAGAAGTAGTAGTGGTAGTCCCAGTGTGTGACTGTTAGAAGTAGTAGTGTTAGTCCCAGTGTCTGACAGTTAGAAGTAGTACCGTTAGTCTCAGTGTCTGACTGTTAGAAGTAGTACTGTTAGTCCCAGTGTCTGACTGTTAGAAGTAGTACTGTTAGTCCCAGTGTCTGACTGTTAGAAGTAGTACTGTTAGTCCCAGTGTTTGACTGTTAGAAGTAGTACTGTTAGTCCCAGAATCTGATTGTTAGAAGTAGTAATGTTAGTCCCAGTGTCTGACTGTTAGAAGTAGTAATGCTAGTCCCAGTGTGTGACTGTTAGAAGTAGTAGTGATAGTCCCAGTGTGTTACTGTTAGAAGTAGTGTTAGTCCCAGTGTCTGACTTTTAGAAGTAGTAATGCTAGTCCCAGTGTGTGACTGTTAGAAGTAGTAGTGGTAGTCCCAGTGTGTTACTGTTAGAAGTAGTGTTAGTCCCAGTGTCTGACTGTTAGAAGTAGTAGTGTTATGTCCCAGTCTATGACTGTTAGAAGTAGTAGTGTTAGTCCCAGTGTATGACTGTTCGAAGTAGTAGTAGTAGTCCCAGTGTGTGAATGTTAGAAGTAGTAGTGGTAGTCCCAGTGTCTGACTGTTAGACGTAGTACTGTTAGTCCCAGTGTCTGACTGTTAGAAGTAGTACTGTTAGTCGCAGTGTCTGACTGTTAGAAGTAGTACTGTTAGTCCCAGAATCTGACTGTTAGAAGTAGTACTGTTAGTCCCAGTGTCTGACTGTTAGAAGTAGTAGTGGTAGTCCCAGTGTCTGCATGTTAGAAGTAGTAGTGGTAGTCCCAGTGTGTGACTGATAGAAGTAGTGTTAGTCCCAGTGTCTGACTGTTAGAAGTAGTAGTGTTATGTTCCAGTCTATGACTGTTAGAAGTAGTACTGTTAGTCCCAGAGTATGACTGTTAGAAGTAGTAGTAGTAATCCGAGTGTGTGACTGTTAGAAGTAGTAGTGGTAGTCCCAGTGCCTGACTGTTAGACGTAGTAATGTTAGTCGCAGTGTCTGACTGTTAGAAGTAGTACTGTTAGTCCCAGAATATGACTGTTAGAAGTAGTACTGTTAGTCCCAGTGTCTGACTGTTAGAAGTAGTAGTGGTAGTCCCAGTGTCTGCATGTTAGAAGTAGTAGTGGTAGTCCCAGTGTGTGACTGTTAGAAGTAGTAGTGTTATGTCCCAGTGTCTGACTGTTAGAAGTAGTAGTGGTAGTCCCAGTGTCTGAATGTTAGAAGTAGTAGTGTTATGTCCCAGTGTCTGACTGTTAGAAGTAGTAGTGTTATGTCCCAGTGTCTGAATGTTAGAAGTAGTAGTGTTAGTCCCAGTGTCTGACTGTTAGAAGTAGTACTGTTAGTCCCAGTGTATGACTGTTAGAAGTAGTAATGGTAGTCCCAGCGTGTGACTGTTAGAAGTAGTAGTGTTAGTCCCAGTGTATGACTGTTAGAAGTAGTAGTGGTAGTCCCAGTGTGTGACTGTTAGAAGTAGTAGTGTTAGTCCCAGTGTCTGACAGTTAGAAGTAGTACCGTTAGTCTCAGTGTCTGACTGTTAGAAGTAGTATTGTTAGTCCCAGAATCTGATTGTTAGAAGTAGTAGTGTTAGTCGCAGTGTCTGACTGTTAGAAGTAGTAGTGTTAGTCCCAGTGTATGACTGTTTGAAGTAGTAATGTTAGTACCAGTGTCTGAATGTTAGACGTAGTAGTGGTAGTCCCAGTGTGTGACTGTTAGAAGTAGTAGTGGTAGTCCCAGTGTCTGCATGTTAGAAGTAGTAGTGGTAGTCCCAGTGTGTGACTGTTAGAAGTAGTGTTAGTCCCAGTGTCTGACTGTTAGAAGTAGTAGTGTTAGTCCCAGTGTATGACTGTTAGAAGTAGTAGTAGTAGTCCCAGTGTGTGACTGTTAGAAGTAGTAGTGTTAGTCCCAGTGTATGACTGTTAGAAGTAGTAGTAGTAGTCCCAGTGTGTGACTGTTAGAAGTAGTAGTGGTAGTCCCAGTGTCTTACTATGACTGTTAGAAGTAGTAGTGTTAGTCCCAGTGTATGACTGTTAGAAGTAGTAGTAGTAGTCCCAGTGTGTGACTGTTAGAAGTAGTAGTGGTAGTCCCAGTGTCTGACTGTTAGACGTAGTACTGTTAGTCCCAGTGTCTGACTGTTAGAAGTAGTACTGTTAGTCACAGTGTCTGACTGTTAGAAGTAGTACTGTTAGTCCCAGAATCTGACTGTTAGAAGTAGTACTGTTAGTCCCAGTGTGTGACTGTTAGAAGTAGTAGTGTTAGTCCCAGTGTCTGACTGTTAGAAGTAGTACTGTTAGTCCCAGTGTATGACTGTTAGAAGTAGTAATGTTAGTCCCAGTGTATGACTGTTAGAAGTAGTAATGTTAGTCCCAGTGTCTGACTGTTAGAAGTAGTAGTGTTAGTCCCAGTGTATGGCTGTTAGAAGTAGTACTGTTAGTCCCAGTGTCTGAATGTTAGAAGTAGCAGTGTTAGTCCCAGTGTATGACTGTTAGAAGTAGTAGTGTTAGTCCCAGTGTATGATTGTTAGAAGTAGTAATGTTAGTCCCAGCGTCTGAATGTTAGAAGTAGTAGTGGTAGTCCCAGTGTCTGACTGTTAGAAGTAGTAATGCTAGTCCCAGTGTGTGACTGTTAGAAGTAGTAGTGGTAGTCCCAGTGTGTTACTGTTAGAAGTAGTGTTAGTCCCAGTGTCTGACTGTTAGAAGTAGTAGTGTTATGTCCCAGTCTATGACTGTTAGAAGTAGTAGTGTTATGTCCCAGTCTATGACTGTTAGAAGTAGTAGTGGTAGTCCCAGTGTCTGCATGTTAGAAGTAGTAGTGGTAGTCCCAGTGTGTGACTGTTAGAAGTAGTGTTAGTCCCAGTGTCTGACTGTTAGAAGTAGTAGTGTTATGTCCCAGTCTATGACTGTTAGAAGTAGTAGTGTTAGTCCCAGTGTATGACTGTTAGAAGTAGTAGTAGTAATCCCAGTGTGTGACTGTTAGAAGTAGTAGTGGTAGTCCCAGTGTCTGACTGTTAGACGTAGTAATGTTAGTCGCAGTGTCTGACTGTTAGAAGTAGTACTGTTAGTCCCAGAATCTGACTGTTAGAAGTAGTACTGTTAGTCCCAGTGTCTGACTGTTAGAAGTAGTACTGTTAGTCCCAGTGTCTGACTGTTAGAAGTAGTAGTGGTAGTCCCAGTGTCTGCATGTTAGAAGTAGTAGTGGTAGTCCCAGTGTGTGACTGTTAGAAGTAGTAGTGTTATGTCCCAGTGTCAGACTGTTAGAAGTAGTAGTGGTAGTCCCAGTGTCTGAATGTTAGAAGTAGTAGTGTTATGTCCCAGTTTCTGACTGTTAGAAGTAGTAGTGTTATGTCCCAGTGTCTAAATGTTAGAAGTAGTAGTATTAGTCCCAGTGTCTGACTGTTAGAAGTAGTGATGGTAGTCCCAGTGTGTGACTGTTAGAAGTAGTAGTGTTAGTCCCAGTGTATGACTGTTAGAAGTAGTAGTGGTAGTCCCAGTGTGTGACTGTTAGAAGTAGTAGTGTTAGTCCCAGTGTCTGACAGTTAGAAGTAGTACCGTTAGTCTCAGTGTCTGACTGTTAGAAGTAGTACTGTTAGTCCCAGTGTCTGACTGTTAGAAGTAGTACTGTTAGTCCCAGTGTCTGACTGTTAGAAGTAGTACTGTTAGTCCCAGTGTTTGACTGTTAGAAGTAGTACTGTTAGTCCCAGAATCTGATTGTTAGAAGTAGTAGTGTTAGTCCCAGTGTCTGACTGTTAGAAGTAGTAATGCTAGTCCCAGTGTGTGACTGTTAGAAGTAGTAGTGATAGTCCCAGTGTGTTACTGTTAGAAGTAGTGTTAGTCCCAGTGTCTGACTTTTAGAAGTAGTAATGCTAGTCCCAGTGTGTGACTGTTAGAAGTAGTAGTGGTAGTCCCAGTGTGTTACTGTTAGAAGTAGTGTTAGTCCCAGTGTCTGACTGTTAGAAGTAGTAGTGTTATGTTCCAGTCTATGACTGTTAGAAGTAGTAGTGTTAGTCCCAGTGTATGACTGTTCGAAGTAGTAGTAGTAGTCCCAGTGTGTGACTGTTAGAAGTAGTAGTGGTAGTCCCAGTGTCTGACTGTTAGACGTAGTACTGTTAGTCCCAGTGTCTGACTGTTAGAAGTAGTACTGTTAGTCGCAGTGTCTGACTGTTAGAAGTAGTACTGTTAGTCCCAGAATCTGACTGTTAGAAGTAGTACTGTTAGTCCCAGTGTCTGACTGTTAGAAGTAGTAGTGGTAGTCCCAGTGTCTGCATGTTAGAAGTAGTAGTGGTAGTCCCAGTGTGTGACTGATAGAAGTAGTGTTAGTCCCAGTGTGTGACTGTTAGAAGTAGTAGTGTTATGTCCCAGTGTCTGACTGTTAGAAGTAGTAGTGGTAGTCCCAGTGTCTGAATGTTAGAAGCAGTAGTGTTATGTCCCAGTGTCTGACTGTTAGAAGTAGTAGTGTTATGTCCCAGTGTCTGAATGTTAGAAGTAGTAGTGTTAGTCCCAGTGTCTGACTGTTAGAAGTAGTACTGTTAGTCCCAGTGTATGACTGTTAGAAGTAGTAATGGTAGTCCCAGCGTGTGACTGTTAGAAGTAGTAGTGTTAGTCCCAGTGTATGACTGTTAGAAGTAGTAGTGGTAGTCCCAGTGTGTGACTGTTAGAAGTAGTAGTGTTAGTCCCAGTGTCTGACAGTTAGAAGTAGTACCGTTAGTCTCAGTGTCTGACTGTTAGAAGTAGTATTGTTAGTCCCAGAGTCTGATTGTTAGAAGTAGTAGTGTTAGTCGCAGTGTCTGACTGTTAGAAGTAGTAGTGTTAGTCCCAGTGTATGACTGTTTGAAGTAGTAATGTTAGTACCAGTGTCTGAATGTTAGACGTAGTAGTGGTAGTCCCAGTGTGTGACTGTTAGAAGTAGTAGTGGTAGTCCCAGTGTGTGACTGTTAGAAGTAGTGTTAGTCCCAGTGTCTGACTGTTAGAAGTAGTAGTGTTATGTCCCAGTCTATGACTGTTAGAAGTAGTAGTGTTAGTCCCAGTGTATGACTGTTAGAAGTAGTAGTAGTAATCCCAGTGTGTGACTGTTAGAAGTAGTAGTGGTAGTCCCAGTGTCTGACTGTTAGAAGTAGTACTGTTAGTCCCAGAATCTAACTGTTAGAAGTAGTACTGTTAGTCCCAGTGTCTGACTGTTAGAAGTAGTAGTGGTAGTCCCAGTGTCTGCATGTTAGAAGTAGTAGTGGTAGTCCCAGTGTGTGACTGTTAGAAGTAGTAGTGTTATGTCCCAGTGTCTGACTGTTAGAAGTAGTAGTGGTAGTCCCAGTGTCTGAATGTTAGAAGTAGTAGTGTTATGTCCCAGTGTCTGACTGTTAGAAGTAGTAGTGTTATGTCCCAGTGTCTGAATGTTAGAAGTAGTAGTATTAGTCCCAGTGTCTGACTGTTAGAAGTAGTACTGTTAGTCCCAGTGTATGACTGTTAGAAGTAGTGATGGTAGTCCCAGTGTGTGAATGTTAGAAGTAGTAGTGTTAGTCCCAGTGTATGACTGTTAGAAGTAGTACTGGTAGTCCCAGTGTGTGACTGTTAGAAGTAGTAGTGTTAGTCCCAGTGTCTGACAGTTAGAAGTAGTACCGTTAGTCTCAGTGTCTGACTGTTAGAAGTAGTACTGTTAGTCCCAGTGTCTGACTGTTAGAAGTAGTACTGTTAGTCCCAGTGTCTGACTGTTAGAAGTAGTACTGTTAGTCCCAGTGTTTGACTGTTAGAAGTAGTACTGTTAGTCCCAGAATCTGATTGTTAGAAGTAGTAGTGTTAGTCCCAGTGTCTGACTGTTAGAAGTAGTAATGCTAGTCCCAGTGTGTGACTGTTAGAAGTAGTAGTGGTAGTCCCAGTGTGTTACTGTTAGAAGTAGTAGTGTTATGTCCCAGTCTATGACTGTTAGAAGTAGTAGTGTTAGTCCCAGTGTATGACTGTTAGAAGTAGTAGTAGTAGTCCCAGAGTGTGACTGTTAGAAGTAGTAGTGGTAGTCCCAGTGTCTGACTGTTAGACGTAGTACTGTTAGTCCCAGTGTCTGACTGTTAGAAGTAGTACTGTTAGTCGCAGTGTCTGACTGTTAGAAGTAGTACTGTTAGTCCCAGAATCTGACTGTTAGAAGTAGTAGTGGTAGTCCCAGTGTCTGCATGTTAGAAGTAGTAGTGGTAGTCCCAGTGTGTGACTGTTAGAAGTAGTGTTAGTCCCAGTGTCTGACTGTTAGAAGTAGTAGTGTTATGTCCCAGTCTATGACTGTTAGAATAAGTAGTGTTAGTCCCAGTGTATGACTGTTAGAAGTAGTAGTAGTAATCCCAGTGTGTGACTGTTAGACGTAGTAATGTTAGTCGCAGTGTCTGACTGTTAGAAGTAGTACTGTTAGTCCCAGAATCTGACTGTTAGAAGTAGTACTGTTAGTCCCAGAATCTGACTGTTAGAAGTAGTACTGTTAGTCCCAGTGTCTGACTGTTAGAAGTAGTAGTGGTAGTCCCAGTGTCTGCATGTTAGAAGTAGTAGTGGTAGTCCCAGTGTGTGACTGTTAGAAGTAGTACTGTTATGTCCCGGTGTATGACTGTTAGAAGTAGTAATGGTAGTCCCAGTGTGTGACTGTTAGAAGTAGTAGTGTTAGTCCCAGTGTATGACTGTTAGAAGTAGTAGTGGTAGTCCCAGTGTGTGACTGTTAGAAGTAGTAGTGTTAGTCCCAGTGTCTGACAGTTAGAAGTAGTACCGTTAGTCTCAGTGTCTGACTGTTAGAAGTAGTACTGTTAGTCCCAGAATCTGATTGTTAGAAGTAGTAGTGTTAGTCGCAGTGTCTGACTGTTAGAAGTAGTAGTGTTAGTCCCAGTGTATGACTGTTTGAAGTAGTAATGTTAGTACCAGTGTCTGAATGTTAGACGTAGTAGTGGTAGTCCCAGTGTGTGACTGTTAGAAGTAGTAGTGGTAGTCCCAGTGTGTGACTGTTAGAAGTAGTAGTGTTATGTCCCAGTGTCTGAATGTTAGAAGTAGTAGTATTAGTCCCAGTGTCTGACTGTTAGAAGTAGTACTGTTAGTCCCAGTGTATGACTGTTAGAAGTAGTGATGGTAGTCCCAGTGTGTGACTGTTAGAAGTAGTAGTGTTAGTCCCAGTGTATGACTGTTAGAAGTAGTACTGGTAGTCCCAGTGTGTGACTGTTAGAAGTAGTAGTGTTAGTCCCAGTGTCTGACAGTTAGAAGTAGTACCGTTAGTCTCAGTGTCTGACTGTTAGAAGTAGTACTGTTAGTCCCAGTGTCTGACTGTTAGAAGTAGTACTGTTAGTCCCAGTGTCTGACTGTTAGAAGTAGTACTGTTAGTCCCAGTGTTTGACTGTTAGAAGTAGTACTGTTAGTCCCAGAATCTGATTGTTAGAAGTAGTAGTGTTAGTCCCAGTGTCTGACTGTTAGAAGTAGTAATGCTAGTCCCAGTGTGTGACTGTTAGAAGTAGTAGTGGTAGTCCCAGTGTGTTACTGTTAGAAGTAGTAGTGTTATGTCCCAGTCTATGACTGTTAGAAGTAGTAGTGTTAGTCCCAGTGTATGACTGTTAGAAGTAGTAGTAGTAGTCCCAGAGTGTGACTGTTAGAAGTAGTAGTGGTAGTCCCAGTGTCTGACTGTTAGACGTAGTACTGTTAGTCCCAGTGTCTGACTGTTAGAAGTAGTACTGTTAGTCGCAGTGTCTGACTGTTAGAAGTAGTACTGTTAGTCCCAGAATCTGACTGTTAGAAGTAGTAGTGGTAGTCCCAGTGTCTGCATGTTAGAAGTAGTAGTGGTAGTCCCAGTGTGTGACTGTTAGAAGTAGTGTTAGTCCCAGTGTCTGACTGTTAGAAGTAGTAGTGTTATGTCCCAGTCTATGACTGTTAGAATAAGTAGTGTTAGTCCCAGTGTATGACTGTTAGAAGTAGTAGTAGTAATCCCAGTGTGTGACTGTTAGACGTAGTAATGTTAGTCGCAGTGTCTGACTGTTAGAAGTAGTACTGTTAGTCCCAGAATCTGACTGTTAGAAGTAGTACTGTTAGTCCCAGAATCTGACTGTTAGAAGTAGTACTGTTAGTCCCAGTGTCTGACTGTTAGAAGTAGTAGTGGTAGTCCCAGTGTCTGCATGTTAGAAGTAGTAGTGGTAGTCCCAGTGTGTGACTGTTAGAAGTAGTACTGTTATGTCCCGGTGTATGACTGTTAGAAGTAGTAATGGTAGTCCCAGTGTGTGACTGTTAGAAGTAGTAGTGTTAGTCCCAGTGTATGACTGTTAGAAGTAGTAGTGGTAGTCCCAGTGTGTGACTGTTAGAAGTAGTAGTGTTAGTCCCAGTGTCTGACAGTTAGAAGTAGTACCGTTAGTCTCAGTGTCTGACTGTTAGAAGTAGTACTGTTAGTCCCAGAATCTGATTGTTAGAAGTAGTAGTGTTAGTCGCAGTGTCTGACTGTTAGAAGTAGTAGTGTTAGTCCCAGTGTATGACTGTTTGAAGTAGTAATGTTAGTACCAGTGTCTGAATGTTAGACGTAGTAGTGGTAGTCCCAGTGTGTGACTGTTAGAAGTAGTAGTGGTAGTCCCAGTGTGTGACTGTTAGAAGTAGTGTTAGTCCCAGTGTCTGACTGTTAGAAGTAGTAGTGGTATGTCCCAGTCTATGACTGTTAGAAGTAGTAGTGTTAGTCCCAGTGTATGACTGTTAGAAGTAGTAGTAGTAATCCCAGTGTGTGACTGTTAGAAGTAGTAGTGGTAGTCCCAGTGTCTGACTGTTAGACGTAGTAATGTTAGTCGCAGTGTCTGACTGTTAGAAGTAGTAATGCTAGTCCCAGTGTGTGACTGTTAGAAGTAGTAGTGGTAGTCCCAGTGTGTTACTGTTAGAAGTAGTGTTAGTCCCAGTGTCTGACTGTTAGAAGTAGTAATGCTAGTCCCAGTGTGTGACTGTTAGAAGTAGTAGTGGTAGTCCCAGTGTGTTACTGTTAGAAGTAGTGTTAGTCCCAGTGTCTGACTGTTAGAAGTAGTAGTGTTATGTCCCAGTCTATGACTGTTAGAAGTAGTAGTGTTAGTCCCAGTGTATGACTGTTAGAAGTAGTAGTAGTAGTCCCAGTGTGTGACTGTTAGAAGTAGTAGTGGTAGTCCCAGTGTCTGACTGTTAGACGTAGTATTGTTAGTCCCAGTGTCTGACTGTTAGAAGTAGTACTGTTAGTCGCAGTGTCTGACTGTTAGAAGTAGTACTGTTAGTCCCAGAATCTGACTGTTAGAAGTAGTACTGTTAGTCCCAGTGTCTGACTGTTAGAAGTAGTAGTGGTAGTCCCAGTGTCTGCATGTTAGAAGTAGTAGTGGTAGTCCCAGAGTGTGACTGTTAGAAGTAGTGTTAGTCCCAGTGTCTGACTGTTAGAAGTAGTAGTGTTATGTCCCAGTCTATGACTGTTAGAAGTAGTAGTGTTAGTCCCAGTGTATGACTGTTAGAAGTAGTAGTAGTAATCCCAGTGTGTGACTGTTAGAAGTAGTAGTGGTAGTCCCAGTGTCTGACTGTTAGACGTAGTAATGTTAGTCGCAGTGTCTGACTGTTAGAAGTAGTACTGTTAGTCCCAGAATCTGACTGTTAGAAGTAGTACTGTTAGTCCCAGTGTCTGACTGTTAGAAGTAGTACTGTTAGTCCCAGTGTCTGACTGTTAGAAGTAGTAGTGGTAGTCCCAGTGTCTGCATGTTAGAAGTAGTAGTGGTAGTCCCAGTGTGTGACTGTTAGAAGTAGTAGTGTTATGTCCCAGTGTCTGACTGTTAGAAGTAGTAGTTGTAGTCCCACTGTCTGAATGATAGAAGTAGTAGTGTTATGTCCCAGTGTCTGACTGTTAGAAGTAGTACTGTTAGTCGCAGTGTCTGACTGTTAGAAGTAGTACTGTTAGTCCCAGAATCTGATTGTTAGAAGTAGTAGTGTTAGTCCCAGTGTCTGACTGTTAGAAGTAGTAATGCTAGTCCCAGTGTGTGACTGTTAGAAGTAGTAGTGGTAGTCCCAGTGTGTTACTGTTAGAAGTAGTAGTGTTATGTCCCAGTCTATGACTGTTAGAAGTAGTAGTGTTAGTCCCAGTGTATGACTGTTAGAAGTAGTAGTAGTAGTCCCAGAGTGTGACTGTTAGAAGTAGTAGTGGTAGTCCCAGTGTCTGACTGTTAGACGTAGTACTGTTAGTCCCAGTGTCTGACTGTTAGAAGTAGTACTGTTAGTCGCAGTGTCTGACTGTTAGAAGTAGTACTGTTAGTCCCAGAATCTGACTGTTAGAAGTAGTAGTGGTAGTCCCAGTGTCTGCATGTTAGAAGTAGTAGTGGTAGTCCCAGTGTGTGACTGTTAGAAGTAGTGTTAGTCCCAGTGTCTGACTGTTAGAAGTAGTAGTGTTATGTCCCAGTCTATGACTGTTAGAATAAGTAGTGTTAGTCCCAGTGTATGACTGTTAGAAGTAGTAGTAGTAATCCCAGTGTGTGACTGTTAGACGTAGTAATGTTAGTCGCAGTGTCTGACTGTTAGAAGTAGTACTGTTAGTCCCAGAATCTGACTGTTAGAAGTAGTACTGTTAGTCCCAGAATCTGACTGTTAGAAGTAGTACTGTTAGTCCCAGTGTCTGACTGTTAGAAGTAGTAGTGGTAGTCCCAGTGTCTGCATGTTAGAAGTAGTAGTGGTAGTCCCAGTGTGTGACTGTTAGAAGTAGTACTGTTATGTCCCGGTGTATGACTGTTAGAAGTAGTAATGGTAGTCCCAGTGTGTGACTGTTAGAAGTAGTAGTGTTAGTCCCAGTGTATGACTGTTAGAAGTAGTAGTGGTAGTCCCAGTGTGTGACTGTTAGAAGTAGTAGTGTTAGTCCCAGTGTCTGACAGTTAGAAGTAGTACCGTTAGTCTCAGTGTCTGACTGTTAGAAGTAGTACTGTTAGTCCCAGAATCTGATTGTTAGAAGTAGTAGTGTTAGTCGCAGTGTCTGACTGTTAGAAGTAGTAGTGTTAGTCCCAGTGTATGACTGTTTGAAGTAGTAATGTTAGTACCAGTGTCTGAATGTTAGACGTAGTAGTGGTAGTCCCAGTGTGTGACTGTTAGAAGTAGTAGTGGTAGTCCCAGTGTGTGACTGTTAGAAGTAGTGTTAGTCCCAGTGTCTGACTGTTAGAAGTAGTAGTGTTATGTCCCAGTCTATGACTGTTAGAAGTAGTAGTGTTAGTCCCAGTGTATGACTGTTAGAAGTAGTAGTAGTAATCCCAGTGTGTGACTGTTAGAAGTAGTAGTGGTAGTCCCAGTGTCTGACTGTTAGACGTAGTAATGTTAGTCGCAGTGTCTGACTGTTAGAAGTAGTAATGCTAGTCCCAGTGTGTGACTGTTAGAAGTAGTAGTGGTAGTCCCAGTGTGTTACTGTTAGAAGTAGTGTTAGTCCCAGTGTCTGACTGTTAGAAGTAGTAATGCTAGTCCCAGTGTGTGACTGTTAGAAGTAGTAGTGGTAGTCCCAGTGTGTTACTGTTAGAAGTAGTGTTAGTCCCAGTGTCTGACTGTTAGAAGTAGTAGTGTTATGTCCCAGTCTATGACTGTTAGAAGTAGTAGTGTTAGTCCCAGTGTATGACTGTTAGAAGTAGTAGTAGTAGTCCCAGTGTGTGACTGTTAGAAGTAGTAGTGGTAGTCCCAGTGTCTGACTGTTAGACGTAGTATTGTTAGTCCCAGTGTCTGACTGTTAGAAGTAGTACTGTTAGTCGCAGTGTCTGACTGTTAGAAGTAGTACTGTTAGTCCCAGAATCTGACTGTTAGAAGTAGTACTGTTAGTCCCAGTGTCTGACTGTTAGAAGTAGTAGTGGTAGTCCCAGTGTCTGCATGTTAGAAGTAGTAGTGGTAGTCCCAGAGTGTGACTGTTAGAAGTAGTGTTAGTCCCAGTGTCTGACTGTTAGAAGTAGTAGTGTTATGTCCCAGTCTATGACTGTTAGAAGTAGTAGTGTTAGTCCCAGTGTATGACTGTTAGAAGTAGTAGTAGTAATCCCAGTGTGTGACTGTTAGAAGTAGTAGTGGTAGTCCCAGTGTCTGACTGTTAGACGTAGTAATGTTAGTCGCAGTGTCTGACTGTTAGAAGTAGTACTGTTAGTCCCAGAATCTGACTGTTAGAAGTAGTACTGTTAGTCCCAGTGTCTGACTGTTAGAAGTAGTACTGTTAGTCCCAGTGTCTGACTGTTAGAAGTAGTAGTGGTAGTCCCAGTGTCTGCATGTTAGAAGTAGTAGTGGTAGTCCCAGTGTGTGACTGTTAGAAGTAGTAGTGTTATGTCCCAGTGTCTGACTGTTAGAAGTAGTAGTTGTAGTCCCACTGTCTGAATGATAGAAGTAGTAGTGTTATGTCCCAGTGTCTGACTGTTAGAAGTAGTACTGTTAGTCGCAGTGTCTGACTGTTAGAAGTAGTACTGTTAGTCCCAGAATCTGACTGTTAGAAGTAGTACTGTTAGTCCCAGTGTCTGACTGTTAGAAGTAGTAGTGGTAATCCCAGTGTGTGACTGTTAGACGTAGTAATGTTAGTCGCAGTGTCTGACTGTTAGAAGTAGTACTGTTAGTCCCAGAATCTGACTGTTAGAAGTAGTACTGTTAGTCCCAGAATCTGACTGTTAGAAGTAGTACTGTTAGTCCCAGTGTCTGACTGTTAGAAGTAGTACTGTTAGTCCCAGAATCTGACTGTTAGAAGTAGTACTGTTAGTCCCAGAATCTGACTGTTAGAAGTAGTACTGTTAGTCCCAGTGTCTGACTGTTAGAAGTAGTAGTGGTAGTCCCAGTGTCTGCATGTTAGAAGTAGTAGTGGTAGTCCCAGTGTGTGACTGTTAGAAGTAGTACTGTTATGTCCCGGTGTATGACTGTTAGAAGTAGTAATGGTAGTCCCAGTGTGTGACTGTTAGAAGTAGTAGTGTTAGTCCCAGTGTATGACTGTTAGAAGTAGTAGTGGTAGTCCCAGTGTGTGACTGTTAGAAGTAGTAGTGTTAGTCTCAGTGTCTGACTGTTAGAAGTAGTACTGTTAGTCCCAGAATCTGATTGTTAGAAGTAGTAGTGTTAGTCGCAGTGTCTGACTGTTAGAAGTAGTAGTGTTAGTCCCAGTGTATGACTGTTTGAAGTAGTAATGTTAGTACCAGTGTCTGAATGTTAGACGTAGTAGTGGTAGTCCCAGTGTGTGACTGTTAGAAGTAGTAGTGGTAGTCCCAGTGTGTGACTGTTAGAAGTAGTGTTAGTCCCAGTGTCTGACTGTTAGAAGTAGTAGTGTTATGTCCCAGTCTATGACTGTTAGAAGTAGTAGTGTTAGTCCCAGTGTATGACTGTTAGAAGTAGTAGTAGTAATCCCAGTGTGTGACTGTTAGAAGTAGTAGTGGTAGTCCCAGTGTCTGACTGTTAGACGTAGTAATGTTAGTCGCAGTGTCTGACTGTTAGAAGTAGTAATGCTAGTCCCAGTGTGTGACTGTTAGAAGTAGTAGTGGTAGACCCAGTGTGTTACTGTTAGAAGTAGTGTTAGTCCCAGTGTCTGACTGTTAGAAGTAGTAATGCTAGTCCCAGTGTGTGACTGTTAGAAGTAGTAGTGGTAGTCCCAGTGTGTTACTGTTAGAAGTAGTGTTAGTCCCAGTGTCTGACTGTTAGAAGTAGTAGTGTTATGTCCCAGTCTATGACTGTTAGAAGTAGTAGTGTTAGTCCGAGTGTATGACTGTTAGAAGTAGTAGTAGTAGTCCCAGTGTGTGACTGTTAGAAGTAGTAGTGGTAGTCCCAGTGTCTGACTGTTAGACGTAGTATTGTTAGTCCCAGTGTCTGACTGTTAGAAGTAGTACTGTTAGTCGCAGTGTCTGACTGTTAGAAGTAGTACTGTTAGTCCCAGAATCTGACTGTTAGAAGTAGTACTGTTAGTCCCAGTGTCTGACTGTTAGAAGTAGTAGTGGTAGTCCCAGTGTCTGCATGTTAGAAGTAGTAGTGGTAGTCCCAGAGTGTGACTGTTAGAAGTAGTGTTAGTCCCAGTGTCTGACTGTTAGAAGTAGTAGTGTTATGTCCCAGTCTATGACTGTTAGAAGTAGTAGTGTTAGTCCCAGTGTATGACTGTTAGAAGTAGTAGTAGTAATCCCAGTGTGTGACTGTTAGAAGTAGTAGTGGTAGTCCCAGTGTCTGACTGTTAGACGTAGTAATGTTAGTCGCAGTGTCTGACTGTTAGAAGTAGTACTGTTAGTCCCAGAATCTGACTCTTAGAAGTAGTACTGTTAGTCCCAGTGTCTGACTGTTAAAAGTAGTACTGTTAGTCCCAGTGTCTGACTGTTAGAAGTAGTAGTGGTAGTCCCAGTGTCTGCATGTTAGAAGTAGTAGTGGTAGTCCCAGTGTGTGACTGTTAGAAGTAGTAGTGTTATGTCCCAGTGTCTGACTGTTAGAAGTAGTAGTTGTAGTCCCACTGTCTGAATGATAGAAGTAGTAGTGTTATGTCCCAGTGTCTGACTGTTAGAAGTAGTACTGTTAGTCGCAGTGTCTGACTGTTAGAAGTAGTACTGTTAGTCCCAGAATCTGACTGTTAGAAGTAGTACTGTTAGTCCCAGTGTCTGACTGTTAGAAGTAGTAGTGGTAATCCCAGTGTGTGACTGTTAGACGTAGTAATGTTAGTCGCAGTGTCTGACTGTTAGAAGTAGTACTGTTAGTCCCAGAATCTGACTGTTAGAAGTAGTACTGTTAGTCCCAGAATCTGACTGTTAGAAGTAGTACTGTTAGTCCCAGTGTCTGACTGTTAGAAGTAGTAGTGGTAGTCCCAGTGTCTGCATGTTAGAAGCAGTAGTGGTAGTCCCAGTGTGTGACTGTTAGAAGTAGTACTGTTATGTCCCGGTGTATGACTGTTAGAAGTAGTAATGGTAGTCCCAGTGTGTGACTGTTAGAAGTAGTAGTGTTAGTCCCAGTGTATGACTGTTAGAAGTAGTAGTGGTAGTCCCAGTGTGTGACTGTTAGAAGTAGTAGTGTTAGTCTCAGTGTCTGACTGTTAGAAGTAGTACTGTTAGTCCCAGAATCTGATTGTTAGAAGTAGTAGTGTTAGTCGCAGTGTCTGACTGTTAGAAGTAGTAGTGTTAGTCCCAGTGTATGACTGTTTGAAGTAGTAATGTTAGTACCAGTGTCTGAATGTTAGACGTAGTAGTGGTAGTCCCAGTGTGTGACTGTTAGAAGTAGTAGTGGTAGTCCCAGTGTGTGACTGTTAGAAGTAGTGTTAGTCCCAGTGTCTGACTGTTAGAAGTAGTAGTGTTATGTCCCAGTCTATGACTGTTAGAAGTAGTAGTGTTAGTCCCAGTGTATGACTGTTAGAAGTAGTAGTAGTAATCCCAGTGTGTGACTGTTAGAAGTAGTAGTGGTAGTCCCAGTGTCTGACTGTTAGACGTAGTAATGTTAGTCGCAGTGTCTGACTGTTAGAAGTAGTAATGCTAGTCCCAGTGTGTGACTGTTAGAAGTAGTAGTGGTAGACCCAGTGTGTTACTGTTAGAAGTAGTGTTAGTCCCAGTGTCTGACTGTTAGAAGTAGTAATGCTAGTCCCAGTGTGTGACTGTTAGAAGTAGTAGTGGTAGTCCCAGTGTGTTACTGTTAGAAGTAGTGTTAGTCCCAGTGTCTGACTGTTAGAAGTAGTAGTGTTATGTCCCAGTCTATGACTGTTAGAAGTAGTAGTGTTAGTCCCAGTGTATGACTGTTAGAAGTAGTAGTAGTAGTCCCAGTGTGTGACTGTTAGAAGTAGTAGTGGTAGTCCCAGTGTCTGACTGTTAGACGTAGTATTGTTAGTCCCAGTGTCTGACTGTTAGAAGTAGTACTGTTAGTCGCAGTGTCTGACTGTTAGAAGTAGTACTGTTAGTCCCAGAATCTGACTGTTAGAAGTAGTACTGTTAGTCCCAGTGTCTGACTGTTAGAAGTAGTAGTGGTAGTCCCAGTGTCTGCATGTTAGAAGTAGTAGTGGTAGTCCCAGAGTGTGACTGTTAGAAGTAGTGTTAGTCCCAGTGTCTGACTGTTAGAAGTAGTAGTGTTATGTCCCAGTCTATGACTGTTAGAAGTAGTAGTGTTAGTCCCAGTGTATGACTGTTAGAAGTAGTAGTAGTAATCCCAGTGTGTGACTGTTAGAAGTAGTAGTGGTAGTCCCAGTGTCTGACTGTTAGACGTAGTAATGTTAGTCGCAGTGTCTGACTGTTAGAAGTAGTACTGTTAGTCCCAGAATCTGACTGTTAGAAGTAGTACTGTTAGTCCCAGTGTCTGACTGTTAGAAGTAGTACTGTTAGTCCCAGTGTCTGACTGTTAGAAGTAGTAGTGGTAGTCCCAGTGTCTGCATGTTAGAAGTAGTAGTGGTAGTCCCAGTGTGTGACTGTTAGAAGTAGTAGTGTTATGTCCCAGTGTCTGACTGTTAGAAGTAGTAGTTGTAGTCCCACTGTCTGAATGATAGAAGTAGTAGTGTTATGTCCCAGTGTCTGACTGTTAGAAGTAGTACTGTTAGTCGCAGTGTCTGACTGTTAGAAGTAGTACTGTTAGTCCCAGAATCTGACTGTTAGAAGTAGTACTGTTAGTCCCAGTGTCTGACTGTTAGAAGTAGTAGTGGTAGTCCCAGTGTCTGCATGTTAGAAGTAGTAGTGGTAGTCCCAGTGTGTGACTGTTAGAAGTAGTGTTAGTCCCAGTGTCTGACTGTTAGAAGTAGTAGTGTTATGTCCCAGTCTATGACTGTTAGAAGTAGTAGTGTTAGTCCCAGTGTATGACTGTTAGAAGTAGTAGTAGTAATCCCAGTGTGTGACTGTTAGACGTAGTAATGTTAGTCGCAGTGTCTGACTGTTAGAAGTAGTACTGTTAGTCCCAGAATCTGACTGTTAGAAGTAGTACTGTTAGTCCCAGAATCTGACTGTTAGAATTAGTACTGTTAGTCCCAGTGTCTGACTGTTAGAAGTAGTAGTGGTAGTCCCAGTGTCTGCATGTTAGAAGGAGTAGTGGTAGTCCCAGTGTGTGACTGTTAGAAGTAGTACTGTTATGTCCCAGTGTATGACTGTTAGAAGTAGTAATGGTAGTCCCAGTGTGTGACTATTAGAAGTAGTAGTGTTAGTCCCAGTGTATGACTGTTAGAAGTAGTAGTGGTAGTCCCAGTGTGTGACTGTTAGAAGTAGTAGTGTTAGTCCCAGTGTCTGACAGTTAGAAGTTGTACCGTTAGTCTCAGTGTCTGACTGTTAGAAGTAGTACTGTTAGTCCCAGAATCTGATTGTTAGAAGTAGTAGTGCTAGTCGCAGTGTCTGACTGTTAGAAGTAGTAGTGTTAGTCCCAGTGTATGACTGTTTGAAGTAGTAATGTTAGTACCAGTGTCTGAATGTTAGACGTAGTAGTGGTAGTCCCAGTGTGTGACTGTTAGAAGTAGTAGTGGTAGTCCCAGTGTGTGACTGTTAGAAGTAGTGTTAGTCCCAGTGTCTGACTGTTAGAAGTAGTAGTGTTATGTCCCAGTCTATGACTGTTAGAAGTAGTAGTGTTAGTCCCAGTGTATGACTGTTAGAAGTAGTAGTAGTAATCCCAGTGTGTGACTGTTAGAAGTAGTAGTGGTAGTCCCAGTGTCTGACTGTTAGACGTAGTAATGTTAGTCCCAGAATCTGACTGTTAGAAGTAGTACTGTTAGTCCCAGAATCTGACTGTTAGAATTAGTACTGTTAGTCCCAGTGTCTGACTGTTAGAAGTAGTAGTGGTAGTCCCAGTGTCTGCATGTTAGAAGGAGTAGTGGTAGTCCCAGTGTGTGACTGTTAGAAGTAGTACTGTTATGTCCCAGTGTATGACTGTTAGAAGTAGTAATGGTAGTCCCAGTGTGTGACTATTAGAAGTAGTAGTGTTAGTCCCAGTGTATGACTGTTAGAAGTAGTAGTGGTAGTCCCAGTGTGTGACTGTTAGAAGTAGTAGTGTTAGTCCCAGTGTCTGACAGTTAGAAGTTGTACCGTTAGTCTCAGTGTCTGACTGTTAGAAGTAGTACTGTTAGTCCCAGAATCTGATTGTTAGAAGTAGTAGTGCTAGTCGCAGTGTCTGACTGTTAGAAGTAGTAGTGTTAGTCCCAGTGTATGACTGTTTGAAGTAGTAATGTTAGTACCAGTGTCTGAATGTTAGACGTAGTAGTGGTAGTCCCAGTGTGTGACTGTTAGAAGTAGTAGTGGTAGTCCCAGTGTGTGACTGTTAGAAGTAGTGTTAGTCCCAGTGTCTGACTGTTAGAAGTAGTAGTGTTATGTCCCAGTCTATGACTGTTAGAAGTAGTAGTGTTAGTCCCAGTGTATGACTGTTAGAAGTAGTAGTAGTAATCCCAGTGTGTGACTGTTAGAAGTAGTAGTGGTAGTCCCAGTGTCTGACTGTTAGACGTAGTAATGTTAGTCGCAGTGTCTGACTGTTAGAAGTAGTAATGCTAGTCCCAGTGTGTGACTGTTAGAAGTAGTAGTGGTAGTCCCAGTGTGTTACTGTTAGAAGTAGTGTTAGTCCCAGTGTCTGACTGTTAGAAGTAGTAATGCTAGTCCCAGTGTGTGACTGTTAGAAGTAGTAGTGGTAGTCCCAGTGTGTTACTGTTAGAAGTAGTGCTAGTCCCAGTGTCTGACTGTTAGAAGTAGTAGTGTTATGTCCCAGTCTATGACTGTTAGAAGTAGTAGTGTTAGTCCCAGTGTATGACTGTTAGAAGTAGTAGTAGTAGTCCCAGTGTGTGACTGTTAGAAGTAGTAGTGGTAGTCCCAGTGTCTGACTGTTAGACGTAGTAATGTTAGTCGCAGTGTCTGACTGTTAGAAGTAGTACTGTTAGTCCCAGAATCTGACTGTTAGAAGTAGTACTGTTAGTCCCAGTGTCTGACTGTTAGAAGTAGTACTGTTAGTCCCAGTGTCTGACTGTTAGAAGTAGTAGTGGTAGTCCCAGTGTCTGCATGTTAGAAGTAGTAGTGGTAGTCCCAGTGTGTGACTGTTAGAAGTAGTGTTAGTCCCAGTGTCTGACTGTTAGAAGTAGTAGTGTTATGTCCCAGTCTATGACTGTTAGAAGTAGTAGTGTTAGTCCCAGTGTATGACTGTTAGAAGTAGTAGTAGTAATCCCAGTGTGTGACTGTTAGAAGTAGTAGTGGTAGTCCCAGTGTCTGACTGTTAGACGTAGTAATGTTAGTCGCAGTGTCTGACTGTTAGAAGTAGTACTGTTAGTCCCAGAATCTGACTGTTAGAAGTAGTACTGTTAGTCCCAGTGTCTGACTGTTAGAAGTAGTACTGTTAGTCCCAGTGTCTGACTGTTAGAAGTAGTAGTGGTAGTCCCAGTGTCTGCATGTTAGAAGTAGTAGTGGTAGTCCCAGTGTGTGACTGTTAGAAGTAGTAGTGTTATGTCCCAGTGTCTGACTGTTAGAAGTAGTAGTTGTAGTCCCAGTGTCTGCATGTTAGAAGTAGTAGTATTAGTCCCAGTGTCTGACTGTTAGAAGTAGTACTGTTAGTCCCAGAATCTGACTGTTAGAAGTAGTACTGTTAGTCCCAGTGTCTGACTGTTAGACGTAGTAATGTTAGTCGCAGTGTCTGACTGTTAGAAGTAGTACTGTTAGTCCCAGAATCTGACTGTTAGAAGTAGTACTGTTAGTCCCAGTGTCTGACTGTTAGAAGTAGTACTGTTAGTCCCAGTGTCTGACTGTTAGAAGTAGTAGTGGTAGTCCCAGTGTCTGCATGTTAGAAGTAGTAGTGGTAGTCCCAGTGTGTGACTGTTAGAAGTAGTAGTGTTATGTCCCAGTGTCTGACTGTTAGAAGTAGTAGTTGTAGTCCCAGTGTCTGAATGTTAGAAGTAGTAGTGTTATGTCCCAGTGTCTGACTGTTAGAAGTAGTAGTGTTATGTCCCAGTGTCTGAATGTTAGAAGTAGTAGTATTAGTCCCAGTGTCTGACTGTTAGAAGTAGTACTGTTAGTCCCAGTGTATGACTGTTAGAAGTAGTGATGGTAGTCCCAGTGTGTGACTGTTAGAAGTAGTAGTGTTAGTCCCAGTGTATGACTGTTAGAAGTAGTAGTGGTAGTCCCAGTGTGTGACTGTTAGAAGTAGTAGTGTTAGTCCCAGTGTCTGACAGTTAGAAGTAGTACTGTTAGTCCCAGTGTCTGACTGTTAGAAGTAATACTGTTAGTCCCAGTGTCTGACTGTTAGAAGTAGTACTGTTAGTCCCAGTGTTTGACTGTTAGAAGTAGTACTGTTAGTCCCAGAATCTGATTGTTAGAAGAAGTAGTGTTAGTCCCAGTGTCTGACTGTTAGAAGTAGTAATGCTAGTCCCAGTGTGTGAAACGGTTTAAAACATAATAAAAAGGTAAAACACATAGTTACGTTCTAGCTGCGGGTCCAGTTCGGACATTATGTGAAGGCCTATGTGAGGCGACCCCGAATCCCGAGTTTCGGCTCGATAGGTCATTTGGTGTCCGAGAAAAACCCTAATTGGTGCTGAAAATCCACTTTTTTCCATGCCTTGCTACGGGGTCCTTGAACGAGCTATCGGACAGACACGTCGGGGTCCGTCTCTATGGGCCGAGCCGGTTTCAATGCACCTAGCCTTGCGTCTCTGAGACTTTTCTAAACGTCGTCATTTTCGTAATGGTCAAAATGAATTGAAGGTATTGCAAATGTACGAGGCTGTTTCTCGGTCCGAGAACCGTCTAGAGCCACGTAACTCACCACGCACCATCGACCGGAGGTCTAGAACAGGTTTCTAAAGTTTCGGAACTCTAGGTCTGACGGTTCTTTTTTAGCTCCAACAAAGCTAACTATTGCAGCCACTGTCTGTCTCTACGCACCCCAATACGTCCCTCCATCCAAGTTGTGTTTTAGTGTGATTTTTTTTTCCTTAGATTTTTTTGGGGAAAAATGACTGATTTACAGTTCATGGGGGTTCCCTAATCACACATATGAAATTTTGGAGAGATCAGACTTTTTTAACCCTTCGAAACAGCCCCTGAGACACCAATTATGGCACTTCCGGTTGGCACAGGAAGCTACAAATCAACACATATCCTCATTGGGGTATGCTGTTACAGAATCCTGAGTTTTAAGTCCTTACGTTAAGAACTGACTGATTTACGCAGGGTTGAATGCACTATGTCTGTCAAACTGCAGGCAGGGTATGGGTAAACACTTTTAGGGGCATTTTAACCACTTCCGGTTGGTCCAGGAAGCTCAGAATCAACACAGGTAGACCTCATAGTGGCCTGATGGACTGGTACCGAAGACAGGTTCATACGGCATTCATAACCCATATAGACTTCAGGTTGAAATTAGGGGTGCAGGCAATGTATTCCTATGGGGAGAGATGACACTGTAATCTGTGAGATCAAAAAACACTGTTTTACTGTTAAGGGTTAATGCCACACGGTCAAGGTTAGGCTTGCACGGATCGGGAGGACCTTAGGAACATTCATGTGGTGGAATTTTTCTTCTCACCTAAACGGTTCTCTCACTGTCACTCAAAAGCAAATGACATTGTGGGGCAGGCTTCATTTTGGGCCTACTTTTCTAATGGTCGTTGCGCTTAGACCGAGCGAGCTACGGTCAAGCGGGATAGCTCGTTGAACTCAGCACAGTCTGGAGACTATGGTGATGCCATTTTTTGTGTTGATTTCAGAATGCCATTTTGGTGATGGTCCCTCTCCGTTTAAACATATTGCAAATGCACAAAAGTCAACTAGCAAGTCAGTGTCCATCAGTCAATTAGATGTCATTATGACACCAAACCCACTTTTTACTACTCATTTAGAAGCCAACTATCACATATGTCAGAGCAGTCCCATAATTCACAGCGCCTTTAGTTTAAAACATAATAAAAAGGTAAAACACATAGTTACGTTCTAGCTGCGGGTCCAGTTCAGACATTATGTGAAGTCCTATGTGAGGCGACCCCGAATCCCGAGTTTCGGCTCGATAGGTCATTTGGTGTCCGAGAAAAACCCTAATTGGTGCTGAAAATCCACTTTTTTCCATGACTTGCTACGGGGTCCTTGAACGAGCTATCGGACAGAAACGTTGGGGTCCGTCTCTATGGGCCGAGCCGGTTTCAATGCACCTAGCCTTGCGTCTCTGAGACTTTTCTAAACGTCGTCATTTTCGTAATGGTCAAAATGAATTGAAGGTATTGCAAATGTACGAGGCTGTTTCTCGGTCCGAGAACCGTCTAGAGCCACGTAACTCACCACGTACCATCGACCGGAGGTCTAGAACAGGTTTCTAAAGTTTCGGAACTCTAGGTCTGACGGTTCTTTTTTAGCTCCAACAAAGCTAACTATTGCAGCCACTGTCTGTCTCTACGCACCCCAATACGTCCCTCCATTCAAGTTGTGTTTTAGTGTGATTTTTTTTTCCTTTGATTTTTTTGGGGAAAAATGACTGATTTACAGTTCATGGGGGTTGCCTAATCACATATATGAAGTTTTGGACAGATCAGACTTTTTTAACCCTTCGAAACAGCCCCTGAGACACCATTTAAGGCACTTCCGGTTGGCACAGGAAGCTATAATTCACCACATATCCTCATTGGGGTATGCTGTTAAAGAATCCTGAGTTTTAAGTCTTTACGTTAAGAACTGAGTTATTTACGGAGGGTTTAGTATGTGTGTGTTATTTCAGAAAATCATAGAAAATCACAGAAATCTCGCAGAGCTCCGCAGCACACTTTAAAAAGATTTGTATGAACACCCTGCAACTGGATCTGTAATCGTTGAAAAAAAAAAACGCCTATTTGTGACCATCGCCAAGTTGTCATTGTTCCGTTTCTCTTAAATGACGATAGATAAATGGCTGGTTCTTTTTTTATTGACACCGGAGGCTCCTTGACTTTGACCTGAAGTGGAAAAATAATTTCTCTATTTCCATTTTGGACCTTTAATCCCAGAAAAACGGCCATAACTCAAAAACCGTCGAGGCCTAGACGCCATCTTGTTCGGGGCCAACTGCCCATTATGCCAAACCTACGCTCACCAAGTTTCGGCTTCGAAATATTTTCCGTTTTCGAGATAAGGCCCCGTCGTGATTCGTGATGTTTTGCCAAATTGCCATATGATTCCGTATGCCCTCTTGTGGGAAATTCCGGGATAGCGGAAAAACGGTCAAAAACTTGTTTATTTTATAAAACGGAAACCGAATGTCCGACAAAGTTCATTTGATGACTTCCCGGTAGGTCTGGCCCTACCGCACGGCCCGACGCCGACCGTGAATTTTACAAACGATTTCGGACGTCTAGTAAGGGACCGTACATTTGCAATATGGACTTTCTCACTGATCATACACGAAATGCCGAAATGTTCCCTTAAGGTATGTGTGTGACTGTTAGAAGTAGTACTGTTAGTCCCAGTGTCTCACTGTTAGAAGTAGTAGTGTTAGTCCAAATGTATGACTGGTAGTAGTAGTAGTGTTAGTCCCAGCGTCTGAATGTTAGAAGTAGTAGTGTTATGTCCCAGTGTCTGAATGTTAGAAGTAGTAGTGTTAGTCCCAGTGTCTGACTGTTAGAAGTAGTAGTTTTATGTCCCAGTGTATGACTGTTAGAAGCAGTACTGTTAGTGCCAGTGTGTGACTGTTAGAAGTAGTAGTGTTAGTCCCAGTGTATGACTGTTAGAAGTAGTAGTGTTAGTCCCAGTGTATGAGTGTTAGAAGTAGTAATGTTAGTCCCAGTTTCTGACTGTTAGAAGTAGTAGTGTTAGTCCCAGTGTATGACTGGTAGAAGTAGTAGTGTATTGTCCCAGTGTAAGACTGTTAGAAGTAGTACTGTTAGTCCCAGTGTGTGACTGTTAGAAGTAGTACTGTTAGTCCCAGTGTCTGACTGTTAGAAGTAGTAGTGTTAGTCCCAGTGTATGACTGTTAGAAGCAGTAGTCTTATGTCCCAGTGTGTGACTGTTAGAAGTAGAAGTGTTAGTCCCAGTGTATGACTGTTTGAAGTAGTACTGTTAGTCCCAGTGTCTGACTGTTAGAAGTAGTAGTGTTTGTCCCAGTGTCTGACTGTTAGAAGTAGTAGTGTTAGTCCCAGTGTATGAGTGTTAGAAGTAGTAATGTTAGTCCCAGTTTCTGACTGTTAGAAGTAGTAGTGTTAGTCCCAGTGTATGACTGGTAGAAGTAGTAGTGTATTGTCCCAGTGTACGACTGTTAGAAGTAGTACTGTTAGTCCCAGTGTGTGACTGTTAGAAGTAGTACTGTTAGTCCCAGTGTCTGACTGTTAGAAGTAGTAGTGTTAGTCCCAGTGTATGACTGTTAGAAGCAGTAGTCTTATGTCCCAGTGTGTGACTGTTAGAAGTAGAAGTGTTAGTCCCAGTGTATGACTGTTTGAAGTAGTACTGTTAGTCCCAGTGTCTGACTGTTAGAAGGAGTAGTGTTTGTCCCAGTGTATGACTGTTAGAAGTAGTAGTGTTATGTCCCAGTGTATGACTGTTAGAAGTAGTACTGTTAGTCCCAGTGTCTGAATGTTAGAAGTAGTAGTGTTAGTCCCAGTGTCTGACTGTTAGAAGTAGTACTGTTAGTCCCAGTGTCTGACTGTTAGAAGCAGTACTGTTAGTGCCAGTGTGTGACTGTTGGAAGTAGTACTGTTAGTCCCAGTGTCTGACTGTTAGAAGAAGTAGTGTTATGTCCCAGTGTATGACTGTTAGAAGTAGTAGTGTTAGTCCCAGTGTATGACTGTTAGAAGTAGTAGTGTTATGTCCCAGTGTATGATTGTTAGAAGTAGTAGTGTTAGTCCCAGTGTCTGACTGTTAGAAGTAGTACTGTTAGTCCCAGTGTCTGACTGTTAGAAGTAGTACTGTTAGTCCCAGTGTCTGACTGTTAGAAGCAGTACTGTTAGTGCCAGTGTATGACTGTTGGAAGTAGTACTGTTAGTCCCAGTGTCTGACTGTTAGAAGTAGTATTGTTAGTCCCAGTGTATGACTGTTAGAAGCAGTAATCTTATGTCCCAGTGTGTGACTGTTAGAAGTAGAAGTGTTAGTCCCAGTGTATGACTGTTTGAAGCAGTATTATTAGTCCCAGTGTGTGACTGTTAGAAGTAGTACAGTTAGTCCCATTGTGTGACTGTTAGAAGTAGTAGTGTTAGTCCCAGTGTATGACTGTTAGAAGTAGTAGTGTTAGTCCCAGTGTATGACTGTTAGAAATAGTAGTGTTGGTCCCAGTGTCTGAATGTTAGAAGTAGTAGTGTTAGTCCCAGTGTCTGAATGTTAGAAGTAGTAGTTTTATGTCCCAGTGTATGACTGTTAGAAGCAGTACTGTTAGTGCCAGTGTGTGACTGTTAGAAGTAGTACTGTTAGTCCCAGTGTCTCACTTTTAGAAGTAGTAGTGTTAGTCCAAATGTATGACTTGTAGTAGTAGTAGTGTTAGTCCCAGCGTCTGAATGTTAGAAGTAGTAGTGTTATGTCCCAGTGTCTGAATGTTAGAAGTAGTAGTGTTAGTCCCAGTGTCTGACTGTTAGAAGTAGTAGTTTTATGTCCCAGTGTATGACTGTTAGAAGCAGTACTGTTAGTGCCAGTGTGTGACTGTTAGAAGTAGTACTGTTAGTCCCCGTGTCTGAATGTTAGAAGTAGTAGTGTTATGTCCCAGTTTATGACTGTTAGAAGTAGTAATGTTATTCCCAGTGTCTGAATGTTAGAAGTAGTAGTGGTAGTCCCATGTGTCTGACTGTTAGAAGTAGTACTGTTAGTCCCAGTGTGTGACTGTTAGAAGTAGTACTGTTAGTCCCAGTGTCTGACTCTTAGAAGTAGTAGTGTTAGTCCCAGTGTATGAATGTTAGACGTAGTAGTGGTAGTCCCAGTGTGTGACTGTTAGAAGTAGTAGTGTTAGTCCCAGTGTCTGACTGTTAGAAGTAGTACTGTTAGTCCAGTGTATGAATGTTAGAAGTAGTAATGGTAGTCCCAGTGTGTGACTGTTAGAAGTAGTACTGTTAGTCACAGTGTCTGACTGTTAGAAGTAGTACTGTTAGTCCCTGTGTCTGACTGTTAGAAGTAGTACTGTTAGTCCCAGTGTGTGACTGTTAGAAGTAGTACTGTTAGTCCATGTGAATGACTGTTAGAAGTAGTAATGTTATTCCCAGTGTCTGAATGTTAGAAGTAGTAGTGGTAGTCTCATGTGTGTGAGTGTTAGAAGTAGTACTGTTAGTCCCAGTGTATGACTGTTAGAAATAGTAGTTTTGGTCCCAGTGTCTGACTGTTAGAAGTAGTAGTGTTAGTCCCAGTGTATGACTGGTAGAAGTAGTAGTGTATTGTCCCAGTGTACGACTGTTAGAAGTAGTACTGTTAGTCCCAGTGTGTGACTGTTAGAAGTAGTACTGTTAGTCCCATTGTCTGACTGTTAGAAGTAGTAGTGTTAGTCCCAGTGTATGACTGTTAGAAGCAGTAGTCTTATGTCCCAGTGTGTGACTGTTAGAAGTAGAAGTGTTAGTCCCAGTGTATGACTGTTTGAAGTAGTACTGTTAGTCCCAGTGTCTGACTGTTAGAAGTAGTAGTGTTTGTCCCAGTGTATGACTGTTAGAAGTAGTAGTGTTATGTCCCAGTGTATGACTGTTAGAAGTAGTACTGTTAGTCCCAGTGTCTGAATGTTAGAAGTAGTAGTGGTAGTCCCAGTGTGTGACTGTTAGAAGTAGTAGTGTTAGTCTCAGTGTCTGACTGTTAGAAGTAGTACTGTTAGTCCCAGAATCTGATTGTTAGAAGTAGTAGTGTTAGTCGCAGTGTCTGACTGTTAGAAGTAGTAGTGTTAGTCCCAGTGTATGACTGTTTGAAGTAGTAATGTTAGTACCAGTGTCTGAATGTTAGACGTAGTAGTGGTAGTCCCAGTGTGTGACTGTTAGAAGTAGTAGTGGTAGTCCCAGTGTGTGACTGTTAGAAGTAGTGTTAGTCCCAGTGTCTGACTGTTAGAAGTAGTAGTGTTATGTCCCAGTCTATGACTGTTAGAAGTAGTAGTGTTAGTCCCAGTGTATGACTGTTAGAAGTAGTAGTAGTAATCCCAGTGTGTGACTGTTAGAAGTAGTAGTGGTAGTCCCAGTGTCTGACTGTTAGACGTAGTAATGTTAGTCGCAGTGTCTGACTGTTAGAAGTAGTAATGCTAGTCCCAGTGTGTGACTGTTAGAAGTAGTAGTGGTAGACCCAGTGTGTTACTGTTAGAAGTAGTGTTAGTCCCAGTGTCTGACTGTTAGAAGTAGTAATGCTAGTCCCAGTGTGTGACTGTTAGAAGTAGTAGTGGTAGTCCCAGTGTGTTACTGTTAGAAGTAGTGTTAGTCCCAGTGTCTGACTGTTAGAAGTAGTAGTGTTATGTCCCAGTCTATGACTGTTAGAAGTAGTAGTGTTAGTCCCAGTGTATGACTGTTAGAAGTAGTAGTAGTAGTCCCAGTGTGTGACTGTTAGAAGTAGTAGTGGTAGTCCCAGTGTCTGACTGTTAGACGTAGTATTGTTAGTCCCAGTGTCTGACTGTTAGAAGTAGTACTGTTAGTCGCAGTGTCTGACTGTTAGAAGTAGTACTGTTAGTCCCAGAATCTGACTGTTAGAAGTAGTACTGTTAGTCCCAGTGTCTGACTGTTAGAAGTAGTAGTGGTAGTCCCAGTGTCTGCATGTTAGAAGTAGTAGTGGTAGTCCCAGAGTGTGACTGTTAGAAGTAGTGTTAGTCCCAGTGTCTGACTGTTAGAAGTAGTAGTGTTATGTCCCAGTCTATGACTGTTAGAAGTAGTAGTGTTAGTCCCAGTGTATGACTGTTAGAAGTAGTAGTAGTAATCCCAGTGTGTGACTGTTAGAAGTAGTAGTGGTAGTCCCAGTGTCTGACTGTTAGACGTAGTAATGTTAGTCGCAGTGTCTGACTGTTAGAAGTAGTACTGTTAGTCCCAGAATCTGACTGTTAGAAGTAGTACTGTTAGTCCCAGTGTCTGACTGTTAGAAGTAGTACTGTTAGTCCCAGTGTCTGACTGTTAGAAGTAGTAGTGCTAGTCCCAGTGTCTGCATGTTAGAAGTAGTAGTGGTAGTCCCAGTGTGTGACTGTTAGAAGTAGTAGTGTTATGTCCCAGTGTCTGACTGTTAGAAGTAGTAGTTGTAGTCCCACTGTCTGAATGATAGAAGTAGTAGTGTTATGTCCCAGTGTCTGACTGTTAGAAGTAGTACTGTTAGTCGCAGTGTCTGACTGTTAGAAGTAGTACTGTTAGTCCCAGAATCTGACTGTTAGAAGTAGTACTGTTAGTCCCAGTGTCTGACTGTTAGAAGTAGTAGTGGTAATCCCAGTGTGTGACTGTTAGACGTAGTAATGTTAGTCGCAGTGTCTGACTGTTAGAAGTAGTACTGTTAGTCCCAGAATCTGACTGTTAGAAGTAGTACTGTTAGTCCCAGAATCTGACTGTTAGAAGTAGTACTGTTAGTCCCAGTGTCTGACTGTTAGAAGTAGTAGTGGTAGTCCCAGTGTCTGCATGTTAGAAGTAGTAGTGGTAGTCCCAGTGTGTGACTGTTAGAAGTAGTACTGTTATGTCCCGGTGTATGACTGTTAGAAGTAGTAATGGTAGTCCCAGTGTGTGACTGTTAGAAGTAGTAGTGTTAGTCCCAGTGTATGACTGTTAGAAGTAGTAGTGGTAGTCCCAGTGTGTGACTGTTAGAAGTAGTAGTGTTAGTCTCAGTGTCTGACTGTTAGAAGTAGTACTGTTAGTCCCAGAATCTGATTGTTAGAAGTAGTAGTGTTAGTCGCAGTGTCTGACTGTTAGAAGTAGTAGTGTTAGTCCCAGTGTATGACTGTTTGAAGTAGTAATGTTAGTACCAGTGTCTGAATGTTAGACGTAGTAGTGGTAGTCCCAGTGTGTGACTGTTAGAAGTAGTAGTGGTAGTCCCAGTGTGTGACTGTTAGAAGTAGTGTTAGTCCCAGTGTCTGACTGTTAGAAGTAGTAGTGTTATGTCCCAGTCTATGACTGTTAGAAGTAGTAGTGTTAGTCCCAGTGTATGACTGTTAGAAGTAGTAGTAGTAATCCCAGTGTGTGACTGTTAGAAGTAGTAGTGGTAGTCCCAGTGTCTGACTGTTAGACGTAGTAATGTTAGTCGCAGTGTCTGACTGTTAGAAGTAGTAATGCTAGTCCCAGTGTGTGACTGTTAGAAGTAGTAGTGGTAGACCCAGTGTGTTACTGTTAGAAGTAGTGTTAGTCCCAGTGTCTGACTGTTAGAAGTAGTAATGCTAGTCCCAGTGTGTGACTGTTAGAAGTAGTAGTGGTAGTCCCAGTGTGTTACTGTTAGAAGTAGTGTTAGTCCCAGTGTCTGACTGTTAGAAGTAGTAGTGTTATGTCCCAGTCTATGACTGTTAGAAGTAGTAGTGTTAGTCCCAGTGTATGACTGTTAGAAGTAGTAGTAGTAGTCCCAGTGTGTGACTGTTAGAAGTAGTAGTGGTAGTCCCAGTGTCTGACTGTTAGACGTAGTATTGTTAGTCCCAGTGTCTGACTGTTAGAAGTAGTACTGTTAGTCGCAGTGTCTGACTGTTAGAAGTAGTACTGTTAGTCCCAGAATCTGACTGTTAGAAGTAGTACTGTTAGTCCCAGTGTCTGACTGTTAGAAGTAGTAGTGGTAGTCCCAGTGTCTGCATGTTAGAAGTAGTAGTGGTAGTCCCAGAGTGTGACTGTTAGAAGTAGTGTTAGTCCCAGTGTCTGACTGTTAGAAGTAGTAGTGTTATGTCCCAGTCTATGACTGTTAGAAGTAGTAGTGTTAGTCCCAGTGTATGACTGTTAGAAGTAGTAGTAGTAATCCCAGTGTGTGACTGTTAGAAGTAGTAGTGGTAGTCCCAGTGTCTGACTGTTAGACGTAGTAATGTTAGTCGCAGTGTCTGACTGTTAGAAGTAGTACTCTTAGTCCCAGAATCTGACTGTTAGAAGTAGTACTGTTAGTCCCAGTGTCTGACTGTTAGAAGTAGTACTGTTAGTCCCAGTGTCTGACTGTTAGAAGTAGTAGTGGTAGTCCCAGTGTCTGCATGTTAGAAGTAGTAGTGGTAGTCCCAGTGTGTGACTGTTAGAAGTAGTAGTGTTATGTCCCAGTGTCTGACTGTTAGAAGTAGTAGTTGTAGTCCCACTGTCTGAATGATAGAAGTAGTAGTGTTATGTCCCAGTGTCTGACTGTTAGAAGTAGTACTGTTAGTCGCAGTGTCTGACTGTTAGAAGTAGTACTGTTAGTCCCAGAATCTGACTGTTAGAAGTAGTACTGTTAGTCCCAGTGTCTGACTGTTAGAAGTAGTAGTGGTAGTCCCAGTGTCTGCATGTTAGAAGTAGTAGTGGTAGTCCCAGTGTGTGACTGTTAGAAGTAGTGTTAGTCCCAGTGTCTGACTGTTAGAAGTAGTAGTGTTATGTCCCAGTCTATGACTGTTAGAAGTAGTAGTGTTAGTCCCAGTGTATGACTGTTAGAAGTAGTAGTAGTAATCCCAGTGTGTGACTGTTAGACGTAGTAATGTTAGTCGCAGTGTCTGACTGTTAGAAGTAGTACTGTTAGTCCCAGAATCTGACTGTTAGAAGTAGTACTGTTAGTCCCAGAATCTGACTGTTAGAATTAGTACTGTTAGTCCCAGTGTCTGACTGTTAGAAGGAGTAGTGGTAGTCCCAGTGTGTGACTGTTAGAAGTAGTACTGTTATGTCCCAGTGTATGACTGTTAGAAGTAGTAATGGTAGTCCCAGTGTGTGACTATTAGAAGTAGTAGTGTTAGTCCCAGTGTATGACTGTTAGAAGTAGTAGTGGTAGTCCCAGTGTGTGACTGTTAGAAGTAGTAGTGTTAGTCCCAGTGTCTGACAGTTAGAAGTTGTACCGTTAGTCTCAGTGTCTGACTGTTAGAAGTAGTACTGTTAGTCCCAGAATCTGATTGTTAGAAGTAGTAGTGCTAGTCGCAGTGTCTGACTGTTAGAAGTAGTAGTGTTAGTCCCAGTGTATGACTGTTTGAAGTAGTAATGTTAGTACCAGTGTCTGAATGTTAGACGTAGTAGTGGTAGTCCCAGTGTGTGACTGTTAGAAGTAGTAGTGGTAGTCCCAGTGTGTGACTGTTAGAAGTAGTGTTAGTCCCAGTGTCTGACTGTTAGAAGTAGTAGTGTTATGTCCCAGTCTATGACTGTTAGAAGTAGTAGTGTTAGTCCCAGTGTATGACTGTTAGAAGTAGTAGTAGTAATCCCAGTGTGTGACTGTTAGAAGTAGTAGTGGTAGTCCCAGTGTCTGACTGTTAGACGTAGTAATGTTAGTCCCAGAATCTGACTGTTAGAAGTAGTACTGTTAGTCCCAGAATCTGACTGTTAGAATTAGTACTGTTAGTCCCAGTGTCTGACTGTTAGAAGTAGTAGTGGTAGTCCCAGTGTCTGCATGTTAGAAGGAGTAGTGGTAGTCCCAGTGTGTGACTGTTAGAAGTAGTACTGTTATGTCCCAGTGTATGACTGTTAGAAGTAGTAATGGTAGTCCCAGTGTGTGACTATTAGAAGTAGTAGTGTTAGTCCCAGTGTATGACTGTTAGAAGTAGTAGTGGTAGTCCCAGTGTGTGACTGTTAGAAGTAGTAGTGTTAGTCCCAGTGTCTGACAGTTAGAAGTTGTACCGTTCGTCTCAGTGTCTGACTGTTAGAAGTAGTACTGTTAGTCCCAGAATCTGATTGTTAGAAGTAGTAGTGCTAGTCGCAGTGTCTGACTGTTAGAAGTAGTAGTGTTAGTCCCAGTGTATGACTGTTTGAAGTAGTAATGTTAGTACCAGTGTCTGAATGTTAGACGTAGTAGTGGTAGTCCCAGTGTGTGACTGTTAGAAGTAGTAGTGGTAGTCCCAGTGTGTGACTGTTAGAAGTAGTGTTAGTCCCAGTGTCTGACTGTTAGAAGTAGTAGTGTTATGTCCCAGTCTATGACTGTTAGAAGTAGTAGTGTTAGTCCCAGTGTATGACTGTTAGAAGTAGTAGTAGTAATCCCAGTGTGTGACTGTTAGAAGTAGTAGTGGTAGTCCCAGTGTCTGACTGTTAGACGTAGTAATGTTAGTCGCAGTGTCTGACTGTTAGAAGTAGTAATGCTAGTCCCAGTGTGTGACTGTTAGAAGTAGTAGTGGTAGTCCCAGTGTGTTACTGTTAGAAGTAGTGCTAGTCCCAGTGTCTGACTGTTAGAAGTAGTAGTGTTATGTCCCAGTCTATGACTGTTAGAAGTAGTAGTGTTAGTCCCAGTGTATGACTGTTAGAAGTAGTAGTAGTAGTCCCAGTGTGTGACTGTTAGAAGTAGTAGTGGTAGTCCCAGTGTGTGACTGTTAGAAGTAGTGTTAGTCCCAGTGTCTGACTGTTAGAAGTAGTAGTGTTATGTCCCAGTCTATGACTGTTAGAAGTAGTAGTGTTAGTCCCAGTGTATGACTGTTAGAAGTAGTAGTAGTAATCCCAGTGTCTGACTGTTAGAAGTAGTAGTTGTAGTCCCAGTGTCTGCATGTTAGAAGTAGTAGTATTAGTCCCAGTGTCTGACTGTTAGAAGTAGTACTGTTAGTCCCAGAATCTGACTGTTAGAAGTAGTACTGTTAGTCCCAGTGTCTGACTGTTAGACGTAGTAATGTTAGTCGCAGTGTCTGACTGTTAGAAGTAGTACTGTTAGTCCCAGAATCTGACTGTTAGAAGTAGTACTGTTAGTCCCAGTGTCTGACTGTTAGAAGTAGTACTGTTAGTCCCAGTGTCTGACTGTTAGAAGTAGTAGTGGTAGTCCCAGTGTCTGCATGTTAGAAGTAGTAGTGGTAGTCCCAGTGTGTGACTGTTAGAAGTAGTAGTGTTATGTCCCAGTGTCTGACTGTTAGAAGTAGTAGTTGTAGTCCCAGTGTCTGAATGTTAGAAGTAGTAGTGTTATGTCCCAGTGTCTGACTGTTAGAAGTAGTAGTGTTATGTCCCAGTGTCTGAATGTTAGAAGTAGTAGTATTAGTCCCAGTGTCTGACTGTTAGAAGTAGTACTGTTAGTCCCAGTGTATGACTGTTAGAAGTAGTGATGGTAGTCCCAGTGTGTGACTGTTAGAAGTAGTAGTGTTAGTCCCAGTGTATGACTGTTAGAAGTAGTAGTGGTAGTCCCAGTGTGTGACTGTTAGAAGTAGTAGTGTTAGTCCCAGTGTCTGACAGTTAGAAGTAGTACTGTTAGTCCCAGTGTCTGACTGTTAGAAGTAATACTGTTAGTCCCAGTGTCTGACTGTTAGAAGTAGTACTGTTAGTCCCAGTGTTTGACTGTTAGAAGTAGTACTGTTAGTCCCAGAATCTGATTGTTAGAAGAAGTAGTGTTAGTCCCAGTGTCTGACTGTTAGAAGTAGTAATGCTAGTCCCAGTGTGTGAAACGGTTTAAAACATAATAAAAAGGTAAAACACATAGTTACGTTCTAGCTGCGGGTCCAGTTCGGACATTATGTGAAGGCCTATGTGAGGCGACCCCGAATCCCGAGTTTCGGCTCGATAGGTCATTTGGTGTCCGAGAAAAACCCTAATTGGTGCTGAAAATCCACTTTTTTCCATGCCTTGCTACGGGGTCCTTGAACGAGCTATCGGACAGACACGTCGGGGTCCGTCTCTATGGGCCGAGCCGGTTTCAATGCACCTAGCCTTGCGTCTCTGAGACTTTTCTAAACGTCGTCATTTTCGTAATGGTCAAAATGAATTGAAGGTATTGCAAATGTACGAGGCTGTTTCTCGGTCCGAGAACCGTCTAGAGCCACGTAACTCACCACGCACCATCGACCGGAGGTCTAGAACAGGTTTCTAAAGTTTCGGAACTCTAGGTCTGACGGTTCTTTTTTAGCTCCAACAAAGCTAACTATTGCAGCCACTGTCTGTCTCTACGCACCCCAATACGTCCCTCCATCCAAGTTGTGTTTTAGTGTGATTTTTTTTTCCTTAGATTTTTTTGGGGAAAAATGACTGATTTACAGTTCATGGGGGTTCCCTAATCACACATATGAAATTTTGGAGAGATCAGACTTTTTTAACCCTTCGAAACAGCCCCTGAGACACCAATTATGGCACTTCCGGTTGGCACAGGAAGCTACAAATCAACACATATCCTCATTGGGGTATGCTGTTACAGAATCCTGAGTTTTAAGTCCTTACGTTAAGAACTGACTGATTTACGCAGGGTTGAATGCACTATGTCTGTCAAACTGCAGGCAGGGTATGGGTAAACACTTTTAGGGGCATTTTAACCACTTCCGGTTGGTCCAGGAAGCTCAGAATCAACACAGGTAGACCTCATAGTGGCCTGATGGACTGGTACCGAAGACAGGTTCATACGGCATTCATAACCCATATAGACTTCAGGTTGAAATTAGGGGTGCAGGCAATGTATTCCTATGGGGAGAGATGACACTGTAATCTGTGAGATCAAAAAACACTGTTTTACTGTTAAGGGTTAATGCCACACGGTCAAGGTTAGGCTTGCACGGATCGGGAGGACCTTAGGAACATTCATGTGGTGGAATTTTTCTTCTCACCTAAACGGTTCTCTCACTGTCACTCAAAAGCAAATGACATTGTGGGGCAGGCTTCATTTTGGGCCTACTTTTCTAATGGTCGTTGCGCTTAGACCGAGCGAGCTACGGTCAAGCGGGATAGCTCGTTGAACTCAGCACAGTCTGGAGACTATGGTGATGCCATTTTTTGTGTTGATTTCAGAATGCCATTTTGGTGATGGTCCCTCTCCGTTTAAACATATTGCAAATGCACAAAAGTCAACTAGCAAGTCAGTGTCCATCAGTCAATTAGATGCCATTATGACACCAAACCCACTTTTTACTACTCATTTAGAAGCCAACTATCACATATGTCAGAGCAGTCCCATAATTCACAGCGCCTTTAGTTTAAAACATAATAAAAAGGTAAAACACATAGTTACGTTCTAGCTGCGGGTCCAGTTCGGACATTATGTGAAGTCCTATGTGAGGCGACCCCGAATCCCGAGTTTCGGCTCGATAGGTCATTTGGTGTCCGAGAAAAACCCTAATTGGTGCTGAAAATCCACTTTTTTCCATGACTTGCTACGGGGTCCTTGAACGAGCTATCGGACAGAAACGTTGGGGTCCGTCTCTATGGGCCGAGCCGGTTTCAATGCACCTAGCCTTGCGTCTCTGAGACTTTTCTAAACGTCGTCATTTTCGTAATGGTCAAAATGAATTGAAGGTATTGCAAATGTACGAGGCTGTTTCTCGGTCCGAGAACCGTCTAGAGCCACGTAACTCACCACGTACCATCGACCGGAGGTCTAGAACAGGTTTCTAAAGTTTCGGAACTCTAGGTCTGACGGTTCTTTTTTAGCTCCAACAAAGCTAACTATTGCAGCCACTGTCTGTCTCTACGCACCCCAATACGTCCCTCCATTCAAGTTGTGTTTTAGTGTGATTTTTTTTTCCTTTGATTTTTTTGGGGAAAAATGACTGATTTACAGTTCATGGGGGTTGCCTAATCACATATATGAAGTTTTGGACAGATCAGACTTTTTTAACCCTTCGAAACAGCCCCTGAGACACCATTTAAGGCACTTCCGGTTGGCACAGGAAGCTATAATTCACCACATATCCTCATTGGGGTATGCTGTTAAAGAATCCTGAGTTTTAAGTCTTTACGTTAAGAACTGAGTTATTTACGGAGGGTTTAGTATGTGTGTGTTATTTCAGAAAATCATAGAAAATCACAGAAATCTCGCAGAGCTCCGCAGCACACTTTAAAAAGATTCGTATGAACACCCTGCAACTGGATCTGTAATCGTTGAAAAAAAAAAACGCCTATTTGTGACCATCGCCAAGTTGTCATTGTTCCGTTTCTCTTAAATGACGATAGATAAATGGCTGGTTCTTTTTTTATTGACACCGGAGGCTCCTTGACTTTGACCTGAAGTGGAAAAATAATTTCTCTATTTCCATTTTGGACCTTTAATCCCAGAAAAACGGCCATAACTCAAAAACCGTCGAGGCCTAGACGCCATCTTGTTCGGGGCCAACTGCCCATTATGCCAAACCTACGCTCACCAAGTTTCGGCTTCGAAATATTTTCCGTTTTCGAGATAAGGCCCCGTCGTGATTCGTGATGTTTTGCCAAATTGCCATATGATTCCGTATGCCCTCTTGTGGGAAATTCCGGGATAGCGGAAAAACGGTCAAAAACTTGTTTATTTTATAAAACGGAAACCGAATGTCCGACAAAGTTCATTTGATGACTTCCCGGTAGGTCTGGCCCTACCGCACGGCCCGACGCCGACCGTGAATTTTACAAACGATTTCGGACGTCTAGTAAGGGACCGTACATTTGCAATATGGACTTTCTCACTGATCATACACGAAATGCCGAAATGTTCCCTTAAGGTATGTGTGTGACTGTTAGAAGTAGTACTGTTAGTCCCAGTGTCTCACTGTTAGAAGTAGTAGTGTTAGTCCAAATGTATGACTGGTAGTAGTAGTAGTGTTAGTCCCAGCGTCTGAATGTTAGAAGTAGTAGTGTTATGTCCCAGTGTCTGAATGTTAGAAGTAGTAGTGTTAGTCCCAGTGTCTGACTGTTAGAAGTAGTAGTTTTATGTCCCAGTGTATGACTGTTAGAAGCAGTACTGTTAGTGCCAGTGTGTGACTGTTAGAAGTAGTAGTGTTAGTCCCAGTGTATGACTGTTAGAAGTAGTAGTGTTAGTCCCAGTGTATGAGTGTTAGAAGTAGTAATGTTAGTCCCAGTTTCTGACTGTTAGAAGTAGTAGTGTTAGTCCCAGTGTATGACTGGTAGAAGTAGTAGTGTATTGTCCCAGTGTAAGACTGTTAGAAGTAGTACTGTTAGTCCCAGTGTGTGACTGTTAGAAGTAGTACTGTTAGTCCCAGTGTCTGACTGTTAGAAGTAGTAGTGTTAGTCCCAGTGTATGACTGTTAGAAGCAGTAGTCTTATGTCCCAGTGTGTGACTGTTAGAAGTAGAAGTGTTAGTCCCAGTGTATGACTGTTTGAAGTAGTACTGTTAGTCCCAGTGTCTGACTGTTAGAAGTAGTAGTGTTTGTCCCAGTGTATGACTGTTAGAAGTAGTAGTTTTATGTCCCAGTGTATGACTGTTAGAAGTAGTAGTGTTAGTCCCAGTGTCTGACTGTTAGAAGTAGGAGTGTTAGTCCCAGTGTATGACTGTTAGAAGTAGTAGTGTTAGTCCCAGTGTATGAGTGTTAGAAGTAGTAATGTTAGTCCCAGTTTCTGACTGTTAGAAGTAGTAGTGTTAGTCCCAGTGTATGACTGGTAGAAGTAGTAGTGTATTGTCCCAGTGTACGACTGTTAGAAGTAGTACTGTTAGTCCCAGTGTGTGACTGTTAGAAGTAGTACTGTTAGTCCCAGTGTCTGACTGTTAGAAGTAGTAGTGTTAGTCCCAGTGTATGACTGTTAGAAGCAGTAGTCTTATGTCCCAGTGTGTGACTGTTAGAAGTAGAAGTGTTAGTCCCAGTGTATGACTGTTTGAAGTAGTACTGTTAGTCCCAGTGTCTGACTGTTAGAAGTAGTAGTGTTTGTCCCAGTGTATGACTGTTAGAAGTAGTAGTGTTATGTCCCAGTGTATGACTGTTAGAAGTAGTACTGTTAGTCCCAGTGTCTGAATGTTAGAAGTAGTAGTGTTAGTCCCAGTGTCTGACTGTTAGAAGTAGTACTGTTAGTCCCAGTGTCTGACTGTTAGAAGCAGTACTGTTAGTGCCAGTGTGTGACTGTTGGAAGTAGTACTGTTAGTCCCAGTGTCTGACTGTTAGAAGAAGTAGTGTTATGTCCCAGTGTATGACTGTTAGAAGTAGTAGTGTTAGTCCCAGTGTATGACTGTTAGAAGTAGTAGTGTTATGTCCCAGTGTATGATTGTTAGAAGTAGTAGTGTTAGTCCCAGTGTCTGACTGTTAGAAGTAGTACTGTTAGTCCCAGTGTCTGACTGTTAGAAGTAGTACTGTTAGTCCCAGTGTCTGACTGTTAGAAGCAGTACTGTTAGTGCCAGTGTATGACTGTTGGAAGTAGTACTGTTAGTCCCAGTGTCTGACTGTTAGAAGTAGTATTGTTAGTCCCAGTGTATGACTGTTAGAAGCAGTAATCTTATGTCCCAGTGTGTGACTGTTAGAAATAGAAGTGTTAGTCCCAGTGTATGACTGTTTGAAGCAGTTTTATTAGTCCCAGTGTGTGACTGTTAGAAGTAGTACAGTTAGTCCCAGTGTGTGACTGTTAGAAGTAGTAGTGGTAGTCCCAGTGTATGACTGTTAGAAGTAGTAGTGTTAGTCCCAGTGTATGACTGTTAGAAATAGTAGTGTTGGTCCCAGTGTCTGAATGTTAGAAGTAGTAGTGTTAGTCCCAGTGTCTGAATGTTAGAAGTAGTAGTTTTATGTCCCAGTGTATGACTGTTAGAAGCAGTACTGTTAGTGCCAGTGTGTGACTGTTAGAAGTAGTACTGTTAGTCCCAGTGTCTCACTTTTAGAAGTAGTAGTGTTAGTCCAAATGTATGACTTGTAGTAGTAGTAGTGTTAGTCCCAGCGTCTGAATGTTAGAAGTAGTAGTGTTATGTCCCAGTGTCTGAATGTTAGAAGTAGTAGTGTTAGTCCCAGTGTCTGACTGTTAGAAGTAGTAGTTTTATGTCCCAGTGTATGACTGTTAGAAGCAGTACTGTTAGTGCCAGTGTGTGACTGTTAGAAGTAGTACTGTTAGTCCCCGTGTCTGAATGTTAGAAGTAGTAGTGTTATGTCCCAGTTTATGACTGTTAGAAGTAGTAATGTTATTCCCAGTGTCTGAATGTTAGAAGTAGTAGTGGTAGTCCCATGTGTCTGACTGTTAGAAGTAGTACTGTTAGTCCCAGTGTGTGACTGTTAGAAGTAGTACTGTTAGTCCCAGTGTCTGACTCTTAGAAGTAGTAGTGTTAGTCCCAGTGTATGAATGTTAGACGTAGTAGTGGTAGTCCCAGTGTGTGACTGTTAGAAGTAGTAGTGTTAGTCCCAGTGTCTGACTGTTAGAAGTAGTACTGTTAGTCCAGTGTATGAATGTTAGAAGTAGTAATGGTAGTCCCAGTGTGTGACTGTTAGAAGTAGTACTGTTAGTCACAGTGTCTGACTGTTAGAAGTAGTACTGTTAGTCCCTGTGTCTGACTGTTAGAAGTAGTACTGTTAGTCCCAGTGTGTGACTGTTAGAAGTAGTACTGTTAGTCCATGTGAATGACTGTTAGAAGTAGTAATGTTATTCCCAGTGTCTGAATGTTAGAAGTAGTAGTGGTAGTCTCATGTGTCTGACTGTTAGAAGTAGTACTGTTAGTCCCAGTGTGTGAGTGTTAGAAGTAGTACTGTTAGTCCCAGTGTATGACTGTTAGAAATAGTAGTTTTGGTCCCAGTGTCTGACTGTTAGAAGTAGTAGTGTTAGTCCCAGTGTATGACTGGTAGAAGTAGTAGTGTATTGTCCCAGTGTACGACTGTTAGAAGTAGTACTGTTAGTCCCAGTGTGTGACTGTTAGAAGTAGTACTGTTAGTCCCAGTGTCTGACTGTTAGAAGTAGTAGTGTTAGTCCCAGTGTATGACTGTTAGAAGCAGTAGTCTTATGTCCCAGTGTGTGACTGTTAGAAGTAGAAGTGTTAGTCCCAGTGTATGACTGTTTGAAGTAGTACTGTTAGTCCCAGTGTCTGACTGTTAGAAGTAGTAGTGTTTGTCCCAGTGTATGACTGTTAGAAGTAGTAGTGTTAGTCCCAGTGTCTGACTGTTAGAAGTAGTACTGTTAGTCCCAGTGTCTGACTGTTAGAAGCAGTACTGTTAGTGCCAGTGTGTGACTGTTGGAAGTAGTACTGTTAGTCCCAGTGTCTGACTGTTAGAAGAAGTAGTGTTATGTCCCAGTGTATGACTGTTAGAAGTAGTAGTGTTAGTCCCAGTGTATGACTGTTAGAAGTAGTAGTGTTATGTCCCAGTGTATGATTGTTAGAAGTAGTAGTGTTAGTCCCAGTGTCTGACTGTTAGAAGTAGTACTGTTAGTCCCAGTGTCTGACTGTTAGAAGTAGTACTGTTAGTCCCAGTGTCTGACTGTTAGAAGCAGTACTGTTAGTGCCAGTGTATGACTGTTGGAAGTAGTACTGTTAGTCCCAGTGTCTGACTGTTAGAAGTAGTATTGTTAGTCCCAGTGTATGACTGTTAGAAGCAGTAATCTTATGTCCCAGTGTGTGACTGTTAGAAGTAGAAGTGTTAGTCCCAGTGTATGACTGTTTGAAGCAGTATTATTAGTCCCAGTGTGTGACTGTTAGAAGTAGTACAGTTAGTCCCAGTGTGTGACTGTTAGAAGTAGTAGTGGTAGTCCCAGTGTATGACTGTTAGAAGTAGTAGTGTTAGTCCCAGTGTATGACTGTTAGAAATAGTAGTGTTGGTCCCAGTGTCTGAATGTTAGAAGTAGTAGTGTTAGTCCCAGTGTCTGAATGTTAGAAGTAGTAGTTTTATGTCCCAGTGTATGACTGTTAGAAGCAGTACTGTTAGTGCCAGTGTGTGACTGTTAGAAGTAGTACTGTTAGTCCCAGTGTCTCACTTTTAGAAGTAGTAGTGTTAGTCCAAATGTATGACTTGTAGTAGTAGTAGTGTTAGTCCCAGCGTCTGAATGTTAGAAGTAGTAGTGTTATGTCCCAGTGTCTGAATGTTAGAAGTAGTAGTGTTAGTCCCAGTGTCTGACTGTTAGAAGTAGTAGTTTTATGTCCCAGTGTATGACTGTTAGAAGCAGTACTGTTAGTGCCAGTGTGTGACTGTTAGAAGTAGTACTGTTAGTCCCCGTGTCTGAATGTTAGAAGTAGTAGTGTTATGTCCCAGTTTATGACTGTTAGAAGTAGTAATGTTATTCCCAGTGTCTGAATGTTAGAAGTAGTAGTGGTAGTCCCATGTGTCTGACTGTTAGAAGTAGTACTGTTAGTCCCAGTGTCTGACTCTTAGAAGTAGTAGTGTTAGTCCCAGTGTATGAATGTTAGACGTAGTAGTGGTAGTCCCAGTGTGTGACTGTTAGAAGTAGTAGTGTTAGTCCCAGTGTCTGACTGTTAGAAGTAGTACTGTTAGTCCAGTGTATGAATGTTAGAAGTAGTAATGGTAGTCCCAGTGTGTGACTGTTAGAAGTAGTACTGTTAGTCACAGTGTCTGACTGTTAGAAGTAGTACTGTTAGTCCCTGTGTCTGACTGTTAGAAGTAGTACTGTTAGTCCCAGTGTGTGACTGTTAGAAGTAGTACTGTTAGTCCATGTGAATGACTGTTAGAAGTAGTAATGTTATTCCCAGTGTCTGAATGTTAGAAGTAGTAGTGGTAGTCTCATGTGTCTGACTGTTAGAAGTAGTACTGTTAGTCCCAGTGTGTGAGTGTTAGAAGTAGTACTGTTAGTCCCAGTGTATGACTGTTAGAAATAGTAGTTTTGGTCCCAGTGTCTGACTGTTAGAAGTAGTAGTGTTAGTCCCAGTGTCTGAATGTTAGAAGTAGTAGTGGTAGTCCCAGTGTCTGACTGTTAGAAGTAGTAGTGTTATGTCCCAGTGTCTGAATGTTAGAAGTAGTAGTGTTAGTCCCAGTGTCTGACTGTTAGAATTTGTACTGTTAGTGAAAGTGTATGACTGTTAGAAGTAGTACTGTTAGTCCCCGTGTCTGAATGTTAGAAGTAGTAGTGTTAGTCCCGGTGAATAACTGTTAGAAGTAGTAGTGTTATGTCCCAGTGTATGACTGTTAGAAGTAGTACTGTTAGTCCCAGTGTGTGACTGTTAGAAGTAGTAGTGGTAGTCCCAGTGTATGACTGTTAGAAGTAGTACTGTTAGTCCCAGTCTCTGACTGTTAGAAGTAGTACTGTTAGTCCCAGTGTCTGACTGTTAGAAGTAGTAGTGTTATGTCCCAGTGTATGACTGTTAGAAGTAGTACTGTTAGTCCATGTCTCTGACTGTTAGAAGTAGTACTGTTAGTCCCAGTGTGTGACTGTTAGAAGTAGTACTGTTAGTCCCAGTGTCTGACTGTTAGAAGTAGTAGTGTTAGTCCAAATGTATGACTGGTAGTAGCAGTAGTGTTAGTCCCAGCGTCTGACTGTTAGAAGTAGTAGTGTTATGTCCCAGTGTATGACTGTTAGAAGTAGTACTGTTAGTCCCAGTGTGTGACTGTTAGAAGTAGTAGTGGTAGTCCCAGTGTATGACTGTTAGAAGTAGTAGTGTTAGTCCCAGTGTATGACTGTTAGAAATAGTCGTTTTGGTCCCAGTGTCTGACTGTTAGAAGTAGTAGTGTTAGTCCCAGTGTCTGAATGTTAGAAGTAGTAGTGGTAGTCCCAGTGTCTGACTGTTAGAAGTAGTAGTGTTATGTCCCAGTGTCTGAATGTTAGAAGTAGTAGTGTTAGTCCCAGTGTCTGACTGTTAGAAGTAGTAGTTTTATGTCCCAGTGTATGACTGTTAGAACCAGTACTGTTAGTGCCAGTGTATGACTGTTAGAAGTAGTACTGTTAGTCCCAGTGTCTGACTGTTAGAAGTAGTAGTGTTATGTCGCAGTGTATGACTGTTAGAAGTAGTACTGTTAGTCCCAGTGTCTGACTGTTAGAAGTAGTATTGTTAGTCCCAGTGTATGACTGTTAGAAGCAGTAGCCTTATGTCCGAGTGTGTGACTGTTAGAAGTAGAAGTGTTAGTCCCAGTGTATGACTGTTTAAAGTAGTACTGTTAGTCACAGTGTGTGACTGTTAGAAGTAGTACTGTTAGTCCCAGCGTCTGACTGTTAGAAGTAGTACTGTTAGTCCCAGTGTGTGAGTGTTAGAAGTAGTAGTGTTAGTCCCAGTGTATGACTGTTAGAAGTAGTAGTGTTAGTCCCAGTGTCTGACTGTTAGAAGTAGTAGTGTTAGTCCCAGTGTCTGACTGTTAGAATTTGTACTGTTAGTGAAAGCGTATGACTGTTAGAAGTAGTACTGTTAGTCCCCGTGTCTGAATGTTAGAAGTAGTAGTGTTAGTCCCGGTGAATAACTGTTAAAAGTAGTAGTGTTATGTCCCAGTGTATGACTGTTAGAAGTAGTACTGTTAGTCCCAGTGTGTGACTGTTAGAAGTAGTAGTGGTAGTCCAAGTGTATGACTGTTAGAAGTAGTACTGTTAGTCCCAGTCTCTGACTGTTAGAAGTAGTACTGTTAGTCCCAGTGTCTGACTGTTAGAAGTAGTAGTGTTAGTCCAAATGTATGACTTGTAGTAGTAGTAGTGTTAGTCCCAGCGTCTGACTATTAGAAGTAGTACTGTTAGTCCCAGCGTGTGATTGTTAGAAGTAGTAGTGGTAGTCCCAGTGTCTGAATGTTAGAAGTAGTAGTGTTATGTCCCAGTGTCTGACTGTTAGAAGTAGTAGTGTTATGTCCCAGTGTCTGAATGTTAGAAGTAGTACTGTTAGTCCCAGTGTCTGACTGTTAGAAGTAGTAGTTTTATGTCCCAGTGTATGACTGTTAGAAGCAGTACTGTTAGTGCCAGTGTGTGACTGTTAGAAGTAGTACTGTTAGTCCCAGTGTGTGACTGTTAGAAGTAGTAGTGGTAGTCCCAGTGTGTGACTGTTAGAAGTAGTAGTGGTAGTCCCAGTGTAAGACTGTTAGAAGTAGTAGTGTTAGTCCCAGTGTATGACTGTTAGAAATAGTAGTTTTGGTCCCAGTGTCTGACTGTTAGAAGTAGTAGTGTTAGTCCCAGTGTCTGAATGTTAGAAGTAGTAGTGGTAGTCCCAGTGTCTGACTGTTAGAAGTAGTAGTGTTATGTCCCAGTGTCGGAATGTTAGAAGTAGTAGTGTTAGTCCCAGTATCTGACTGTTAGAAGTAGTAGTTTTATGTCCCAGTGTATGACTGTTAGAAGTAGTACTGTTAGTCCCAGTGTCTGACTGTTAGAAGTAGTATTGTTAGTCCCAGTGTATGACTGTTAGAAGCAGTAGTCTTATGTCCCAGTGTGTGACTGTTAGAAGTAGAAGTATTAGTCCCAGTGTATGACTGTTTGAAGTAGTACTGTTAGTCACAGTGTGTGACTGTTAGAAGTAGTACTGTTAGTCCCAGCGTCTGACTGTTAGAAGTAGTACTGTTAGTCCCAGTGTGTGAGTGTTAGAAGTAGTAGTGTTAGTCCCAGTGTATGACTGTTAGAAGTAGTACTGTTAGTCCCAGTGTCTGAATGTTAGAAGTAGAAGGGTTAGTCCCAGTGTATGACTGTTAGAAGCAGTAGTCTTATGTCCCAGTGTGTGACTGTTAGAAGTAGAAGTGTTAGTCCCAGTGTATGACTGTTAGAAGTAGTAGTGGTAGTCCCAGTGTATGACTGTTAGGAGTAGAAGGGTTAGTCCCAGTGTCTGACTGTTAGAAGTAGTACTGTTAGTCCCAGTGTCTGAATGTTAGAAGTAGTAGTGGTAGTCCCAGTGTCTGACTGTTAGAAGTAGTAGTGTTATGTCCCAGTGTCTGAATGTTAGAAGTAGTAGTGTTTGTCCCAGTGTCTGACTGTTAGAAGTAGTAGTTTTATGTCCCAGTGTATGACTGTTAGAAGCAGTACTGTTAGTGCCAGTGTGTGACTGTTAGAAGTAGTACTGTTAGTCCCAGTGTGTGACTGTTAGAAGTAGTAGTGGTAGTCCCAGTGTGTGACTGTTAGAAGTAGTAGTGGTAGTCCCAGTGTATGACTGTTAGAAGTAGTAGTGTTAGTCCCAGTGTATGACTGTTAGAAATAGTAGTTTTGGTCCCAGTGTCTGACTGTTAGAAGTAGTACTGTTAGTCCCAGTGTCTGACTGTTAGAAGTAGTATTGTTAGTCCCAGTGTATGACTGTTAGAAGCAGTAGTCTTATGTCCCAGTGTGTGACTGTTAGAAGTAGAAGTGTTAGTCCCAGTGTATGACTGTTTGAAGTAGTACTGTTAGTCACAGTGTGTGACTGTTAGAAGTAGTACTGTTAGTCCCAGCGTCTGACTGTTAGAAGTAGTACTGTTAGTCCCAGTGTGTGAGTGTTAGAAGTAGTAGTGTTAGTCCCAGTGTATGACTGTTAGAAGTAGTACTGTTAGTCCCCGTGTCTGAATGTTAGAAGTAGTAGTGTTAGTCCCGGTGAATGACTGTTAGAAGTAGTAGTGTTATGTCCCAGTGTATGACTGTTAGAAGTAGTACTGTTAGACCCAGTGTGCGACTGTTAGAAGTAGTACTGTTAGTCCCAGTGTCTGACTGTTAGAAGTAGTAGTGTTAGTCCAAATGTATGACTGGTAGTAGTAGTAGTGTTAGTCCCAGCGTCTGACTATTAGAAGTAGTACTGTTAGTCCCAGTGTGTGATTGTTAGAAGTAGTAGTGTTATGTCCCAGTGTCTGAATGTTAGAAGTAGTAGTGTTAGTCCCAGAGTCTGACTGTTAGAATTAGTAGTTTTATGTCCCAGTGTATGACTGTTAGAAGCAGTACTGTTAGTGCCAGTGTGTGACTGTTAGAAGTAGTACTGTTAGTCCCAGTGTCTGACTGTTAGAAGTAGTAGTGATATGTCCCAGTGTATGACTGTTAGAAGTAGTACTCTTAGTCCCAGTCTCTGACTGTTAGAAGTAGTACTGTTAGTCCCAGTGTGTGACTGTTAGAAGTAGTACTGTTAGTCCCAGTGTCTGACTGTTAGAAGTAGTAGTGTTAGTCCAAATGTATGACTGGTAGTAGTAGTAGTGTTAGTCCCAGCGTCTGACTGTTAGAAGTAGTACTGTTAGTCCCAGTGTGTGAGTGTTATAAGTAGCAGTGGTAGTCCCAGTGTATGACTGTTAGAAGTAGTAGTGGTAGTCCCAGTGTATGACTGTTAGGTGTATAAGGGTTAGTCCCAGTGTCTGACTGTTAGAAGTAGTACTGTTAGTCCCAGTGTCTGACTGTTAGAAGTAGTATTGTTAGTCCCAGTGTATGACTGTTAGATTCAGTAGTCTTATGTCCCAGTGTGTGACTGTTAGAAGTAGAAGTGTTAGTCCCAGTGTATGACTGTTAGAAGTAGTAGTGGTAGTCCCAGTGTATGACTGTTAGGAGTAGAAGGGTTAGTCCCAGTGTCTGACTGTTAGAAGTAGTACTGTTAGTCCCAGTGTCTGACTGTTAGAAGTAGTATTGTTAGTCCCAGTGTATGACTGTTAGATTCAGTAGTCTTATGTCCCAGTGTGTGACTGTTAGAAGTAGTACTGTTAGTCCCAATGTCTGACTGTTAGAAGTAGTACTGTTAGTCCCAGTGTGTGAGTGTTAGAAGTAGTAGTGGTAGTCCCAGTGTATGGCTGTTAGAAATAGTATTGTTTGTCCCAGTGTATGACTGTTAGAAGTAGTATTGTTAGTCCCAGTGTATGACTGTTAGCAGTAGTACTGTTAGTCCCCGTGTCTGAATGTTAGAAGAAGTAGTGTTAGCCCCAGTGAATGACTGTTAGAAGTAGTAGTGTTATGTCCCAGTGTATGACTGTTAGAAGTAGTACTGTTAGTCCCAGTGTGTGACTGTTAGAAGTAGTAGTGGTAGTCCCAGTGTATGACTGTTAGAAGTAGTAGTGTTAGTCCAAGTGTATGACTGTTAGAAATAGCAGTGTTGGTCCCAGTGTCTGACTGTTAGAAGTAGTAGTGTTAGTCCCAGTGTCTGAATGTTAGAAGTAGTAGTGGTAGTCCCAGTGTCTGACTGTTAGAAGTAGTAGTTTTATGTCCCAGTGTATAACTGTTAGAAGCAGTACTGTTAGTGCCAGTGTGTGACTGTTAGAAGTAGTACTGTTAGTCCCAGTGTGTGACTGTTAGAAGTAGTAGTGGTAGTCCCAGTGTGTGACTGTTAGAAGTAGTAGTGGTAGTCCCAGTGTAAGACTGTTAGAAGTAGTAGTGTTAGTCCCAGTGTATGACTGTTAGAAATAGTAGTTTTGGTCCCAGTGTCTGACTGTTAGAAGTAGTAGTGTTAGTCCCAGTGTCTGAATGTTAGAAGTAGTAGTGGTAGTCCCAGTGTCTGACTGTTAGAAGTAGTAGTGTTATGTCCCAGTGTCGGAATGTTAGAAGTAGTAGTGTTAGTCCCAGTATCTGACTGTTAGAAGTAGTAGTTTTATGTCCCAGTGTATGACTGTTAGAAGTAGTACTGTTAGTCCCAGTGTCTGACTGTTAGAAGTAGTATTGTTAGTCCCAGTGTATGACTGTTAGAAGCAGTAGTCTTATGTCCCAGTGTGTGACTGTTAGAAGTAGAAGTATTAGTCCCAGTGTATGACTGTTTGAAGTAGTACTGTTAGTCACAGTGTGTGACTGTTAGAAGTAGTACTGTTAGTCCCAGCGTCTGACTGTTAGAAGTAGTACTGTTAGTCCCAGTGTGTGAGTGTTAGAAGTAGTAGTGTTAGTCCCAGTGTATGACTCTTAGAAGTAGTACTGTTAGTCCCAGTGTCTGAATGTTAGAAGTAGAAGGGTTAGTCCCAGTGTATGACTGTTAGAAGCAGTAGTCTTATGTCCCAGTGTGTGACTGTTAGAAGTAGAAGTGTTAGTCCCAGTGTATGACTGTTAGAAGTAGTAGTGGTAGTCCCAGTGTATGACTGTTAGGAGTAGAAGGGTTAGTCCCAGTGTCTGACTGTTAGAAGTAGTACTGTTAGTCCCAGTGTCTGAATGTTAGAAGTAGTAGTGGTAGTCCCAGTGTCTGACTGTTAGAAGTAGTAGTGTTATGTCCCAGTGTCTGAATGTTAGAAGTAGTAGTGTTTGTCCCAGTGTCTGACTGTTAGAAGTAGTAGTTTTATGTCCCAGTGTATGACTGTTAGAAGCAGTACTGTTAGTGCCAGTGTGTGACTGTTAGAAGTAGTACTGTTAGTCCCAGTGTGTGACTGTTAGAAGTAGTAGTGGTAGTCCCAGTGTGTGACTGTTAGAAGTAGTAGTGGTAGTCCCAGTGTATGACTGTTAGAAGTAGTAGTGTTAGTCCCAGTGTATGACTGTTAGAAATAGTAGTTTTGGTCCCAGTGTCTGACTGTTAGAAGTAGTACTGTTAGTCCCAGTGTCTGACTGTTAGAAGTAGTATTGTTAGTCCCAGTGTATGACTGTTAGAAGCAGTAGTCTTATGTCCCAGTGTGTGACTGTTAGAAGTAGAAGTGTTAGTCCCAGTGTATGACTGTTTGAAGTAGTACTGTTAGTCACAGTGTGTGACTGTTAGAAGTAGTACTGTTAGTCCCAGCGTCTGACTGTTAGAAGTAGTACTGTTAGTCCCAGTGTGTGAGTGTTAGAAGTAGTAGTGTTAGTCCCAGTGTATGACTGTTAGAAGTAGTACTGTTAGTCCCCGTGTCTGAATGTTAGAAGTAGTAGTGTTAGTCCCGGTGAATGACTGTTAGAAGTAGTAGTGTTATGTCCCAGTGTATGACTGTTAGAAGTAGTACTGTTAGACCCAGTGTGCGACTGTTAGAAGTAGTACTGTTAGTCCCAGTGTCTGACTGTTAGAAGTAGTAGTGTTAGTCCAAATGTATGACTGGTAGTAGTAGTAGTGTTAGTCCCAGCGTCTGACTATTAGAAGTAGTACTGTTAGTCCCAGTGTGTGATTGTTAGAAGTAGTAGTGTTATGTCCCAGTGTCTGAATGTTAGAAGTAGTAGTGTTAGTCCCAGAGTCTGACTGTTAGAATTAGTAGTTTTATGTCCCAGTGTATGACTGTTAGAAGCAGTACTGTTAGTGCCAGTGTGTGACTGTTAGAAGTAGTACTGTTAGTCCCAGTGTCTGACTGTTAGAAGTAGTAGTGATATGTCCCAGTGTATGACTGTTAGAAGTAGTACTCTTAGTCCCAGTCTCTGACTGTTAGAAGTAGTACTGTTAGTCCCAGTGTGTGACTGTTAGAAGTAGTACTGTTAGTCCCAGTGTCTGACTGTTAGAAGTAGTAGTGTTAGTCCAAATGTATGACTGGTAGTAGTAGTAGTGTTAGTCCCAGCGTCTGACTGTTAGAAGTAGTACTGTTAGTCCCAGTGTGTGAGTGTTATAAGTAGCAGTGGTAGTCCCAGTGTATGACTGTTAGAAGTAGTAGTGGTAGTCCCAGTGTATGACTGTTAGGTGTATAAGGGTTAGTCCCAGTGTCTGACTGTTAGAAGTAGTACTGTTAGTCCCAGTGTCTGACTGTTAGAAGTAGTATTGTTAGTCCCAGTGTATGACTGTTAGATTCAGTAGTCTTATGTCCCAGTGTGTGACTGTTAGAAGTAGAAGTGTTAGTCCCAGTGTATGACTGTTAGAAGTAGTAGTGGTAGTCCCAGTGTATGACTGTTAGGAGTAGAAGGGTTAGTCCCAGTGTCTGACTGTTAGAAGTAGTACTGTTAGTCCCAGTGTCTGACTGTTAGAAGTAGTATTGTTAGTCCCAGTGTATGACTGTTAGATTCAGTAGTCTTATGTCCCAGTGTGTGACTGTTAGAAGTAGTACTGTTAGTCCCAATGTCTGACTGTTAGAAGTAGTACTGTTAGTCCCAGTGTGTGAGTGTTAGAAGTAGTAGTGGTAGTCCCAGTGTATGGCTGTTAGAAATAGTATTGTTTGTCCCAGTGTATGACTGTTAGAAGTAGTATTGTTAGTCCCAGTGTATGACTGTTAGCAGTAGTACTGTTAGTCCCCGTGTCTGAATGTTAGAAGAAGTAGTGTTAGTCCCAGTGAATGACTGTTAGAAGTAGTAGTGTTATGTCCCAGTGTATGACTGTTAGAAGTAGTACTGTTAGTCCCAGTGTGTGACTGTTAGAAGTAGTAGTGGTAGTCCCAGTGTATGACTGTTAGAAGTAGTAGTGTTAGTCCAAGTGTATGACTGTTAGAAATAGCAGTGTTGGTCCCAGTGTCTGACTGTTAGAAGTAGTAGTGTTAGTCCCAGTGTCTGAATGTTAGAAGTAGTAGTGGTAGTCCCAGTGTCTGACTGTTAGAAGTAGTAGTGTTATGTCCCAGTGTCTGAATGATAGAAGTAGTAGTGTTAGTCCCAGTGTCTGACTGTTAGAAGTAGTAGTTTTATGTCCCAGTGTATGACTGTTAGAAGCAGTACTGTTAGTGCCAGTGTGTGAGTGTTAGAAGTAGTACTGTTAGTCCCAGTGCCTGACTGTTAGAAGTAGTATTGTTAGTCCCAGTGTATGACTGTTAGAAGCAGTAGTCTTATGTCCCAGTGTGTGACTGTTAGAAGTAGAAGTGTTAGTCCCAGTGTATGACTGTTTGAAGTAGTACTGTTAGTCCCAGTGTCTGACTGTTAGAAGTAGTAGTGTTAGTCCCAGTGTCTGACTGTTAGAATGTGTACTGTTAGTCCCAGTGTATGACTGTTAGAAGTAGTACTGTTAGTCCCCGTGTCTGAATGTTAGAAGTAGTAGTGTTAGTCCAAATGTATGACTGGTAGTAGTAGTAGTGTTAGTCCCAGCGTCTGACTGTTAGAAGTAGTACTGTTAGTCCCAGTGTCTGACTGTTAGAATTTGTACTGTTAATCCCAGTGTATGACTGTTAGAAGTAGTACTGTTAGTCCCCGTGTCTGAATGTTAGAAGTAGTAGTGTTAGTCCCAGTGAATGACTGTTAGAAGTAGTAGTGTTATGTCCCAGTGTATGACTGTTAGAAGTAGTACTGTTAGTCCCAGTGTGTGACTGTTAGAAGTAGTAGTGGTAGTCCCAGTGTCTGACTGTTAGAAGTAGTACTGTTAGTCCCAGTGTCTGACTGCTAGAAGTAGTATTGTTAGTCCCAGTGTATGACTGTTAGAAGCAGTAGTCTTATGTCCCAGTGTGTGACTGTTAGAAGTAGAAGTGTTAGTCCCAGTGTATGACTGTTTGAAGTAGTACTATTAGTCCCAGTGTGTGACTGTTAGAAGTAGTACAGTAAGTCCCATTGTCTGACTGTTAGAAGTAGTAGTGTTAGTCCCAGTGTCTGAATGTTAGAAGTAGTACTGTTAGTCCCAGTGTCTGACTGTTAGAAGTAGTAGTGTTATGTCCCAGTGTATGACCGTTAGAAGTAGTAGTGTTAGTCCCAATGTCTGACTGTTAGAATTTGTACTGTTAGTCCCAGTGTGTGACTGTTAGAAGTAGTACTGTTAGTCCCAGTGTGTGAGTGTTATAAGTAGTAGTGGTAGTCCCAGTGTATGACTGTTAGAAGTAGTAGTGGTAGTCCCAGTGTATGACTGTTAGGAGTAGAAGGGTTAGTAACCAGTGTCTGACTGTTAGAAGTATTACTATTAGTCCCAGTGTCTGACTGTTAGAAGTAGTATTGTTAGTCCCAGTGTATGACTGTTAGATTCAGTAGTCTTATGTCCCAGTGTGTGACTGTTAGAAGTAGAAGTGTTAGTCCCAGTGTATGACTATTTGAAGTAGTACTGTTAGTCACAGTGTGTGACTGGTAGTAGAAGTAGTACTGTTAGTCCCAGCGTCTGACTGTTCGAAGTAGTACTGTTAGTCCCAGTGTGTGAGTGTTATAAGTAGTAGTGGTAGTCCCAGTGTATGACTGTTAGGAGTAGAAGTGTTAGTCCCAGTGTCTGACTGTTAGAAGTAGAAGTGTTAGTCCCAGTGTATGACTGTTTGAAGTAGTACTATTAGTCCCAGTGTGTGACTGTTAGAAGTAGAAGTGTTAGTCCCAGTGTATGACTGTTTGAAGTAGTACTGTTAGTGCCAGTGTGTGACTGCTAGAAGTAGTACTGTTAGTCCCAGTGTCTGACTGTTAGAAGTAGTGTTATGTCCCAGTGTATGACTGTTAGAAGTAGTACTGTTAGTCCCAGTGTGTGACTGTTAGAAGTAGTACTGTTAGTCCCAGTGTCTGACTGTTAGAAGTAGTAGTGTTAGTCCAAATGTATGACTGGTAGTAGTAGTAGTGTTAGTCCCAGCGTCTGACTGTTAGAAGTAGTACTGTTAGTCCCAGTGTGTGAGTGTTATAAGTAGTAGTGGTAGTCCCAGTGTATGACTGTTAGAAGTAGTAGTGGTAGTCCCAGTGTATGACTGTTAGGAGTAGAAGGGTTAGTCCCAGTGTCTGACTGTTAGAAGTAGTAGTGTTAGTCCCGGTGAATGACTGTTAGAAGTAGTAGTGTTATGTCCCAGTGTATGACTGTTAGAAGTAGTACTGTTAGTCCCAGTGTGTGACTGTTAGAAGTAGTACTGTTAGTCCCAGTGTCTGACTGTTAGAAGTAGTAGTGTTAGTCCAAATGTATGACTGGTAGTAGTAGTAGTGTTAGTCCCAGCGTCTGACTATTAGAAGTAGTACTGTTAGTCCCAGTGTGTGATTGTTAGAAGTAGTAGTGTTATGTCCCAGTGTCTGAATGTTAGAAGTAGTAGTGTTAGTCCCAGTGTCTGACTGTTAGAAGTAGTAGTTTTATGTCCCAGTGTATGACTGTTAGAAGCAGTACTGTTAGTGCCAGTGTGTGACTGTTAGAAGTAGTACTGTTAGTCCCAGTGTCTGACTGTTAGAAGTAGTAGTGATATGTCCCAGTCTATGACTGTTAGAAGTAGTACTCTTAGTCCCAGTCTCTGACTGTTAGAAGTAGTACTGTTAGTCCCAGTGTGTGACTGTTAGAAGTAGTACTGTTAGTCCCAGTGTCTGACTGTTAGAAGTAGTAGTGTTAGTCCAAATGTATGACTGGTAGTAGTAGTAGTGTTAGTCCCAGCGTCTGACTGTTAGAAGTAGTACTGTTAGTCCCAGTGTGTGAGTGTTATAAGTAGCAGTGGTAGTCCCAGTGCATGACTGTTAGAAGTAGTAGTGGTAGTCCCAGTGTATGACTGTTAGGTGTATAAGGGTTAGTCCCAGTGTCTGACTGTTAGAAGTAGTACTGTTAGTCCCAGTGTCTGACTGTTAGAAGTAGTATTGTTAGTCCCAGTGTATGAATGTTAGATTCAGTAGTCTTATGTCCCAGTGTGTGACTGTTAGAAGTAGAAGTGTTAGTCCCAGTGTATGACTGTTAGAAGTAGTAGTGGTAGTCCCAGTGTATGACTGTTAGGAGTAGAAGGGTTAGTCCCAGTGTCTGACTGTTAGAAGTAGTACTGTTAGTCCCAGTGTCTGACTGTTAGAAGTAGTATTGTTAGTCCCAGTGTATGACTGTTAGATTCAGTAGTCTTATGTCCCAGTGTGTGACTGTTAGAAGTAGTACTGTTAGTCCCAATGTCTGACTGTTAGAAGTAGTACTGTTAGTCCCAGTGTGTGAGTGTTAGAAGTAGTAGTGGTAGTCCCAGTGTATGGCTGTTAGAAATAGTATTGTTTGTCCCAGTGTATGACTGTTAGAAGTAGTATTGTTAGTCCCAGTGTATGACTGTTAGCAGTAGTACTGTTAGTCCCCGTGTCTGAATGGTAGAAGTAGTAGTGTTAGCCCCAGTGAATGACTGTTAGAAGTAGTAGTGTTATGTCCCAGTGTATGACTGTTAGAAGTAGTACTGTTAGTCCCAGTGTGTGACTGTTAGAAGTAGTAGTGGTAGTCCCCGTGTATGACTGTTAGAAGTAGTAGTGTTAGTCCCAGTGTATGACTGTTAGAAATAGCAGTGTTGGTCCCAGTGTCTGACTGTTAGAAGTAGTAGTGTTAGTCCCAGTGTCTGAATGTTAGAAGTAGTAGTGGTAGTCCCAGTGTCTGACTGTTAGAAGTAGTAGTGTTATGTCCCAGTGTCTGAATGATAGAAGTAGTAGTGTTAGTCCCAGTGTCTGACTGTTAGAAGTAGTAGTTTTATGTCCCAGTGTATGACTGTTAGAAGCAGTAATGTTAGTGCCAGTGTGTGACTGTTAGAAGTAGTACTGTTAGTCCCAGTGTCTGACTGTTAGAAGTAGTATTGTTAGTCCCAGTGTATGACTGTTAGAAGCAGTAGTCTTATGTCCCAGTGTGTGACTGTTAGAAGTAGAAGTGTTAGTCCAAGTGTATGACTGTTTGAAGTAGTACTGTTAGTCCCAGTGTCTGACTGTTAGAAGTAGTAGTGTTAGTCCCAGTGTATGACTGTTAGAATGTGTACTGTTAGTCCCAGTGTATGACTGTTAGAAGTAGTACTGTTAGTCCCCGTGTCTGAATGTTAGAAGTAGTAGTGTTAGTCCAAATGTATGACTGGTAGTAGTAGTAGTGTTAGTCCCAGCGTCTGACTGTTAGAAGTAGTACTGTTAGTCCCAGTGTCTGACTGTTAGAATTTGTACTGTTAATCCCAGTGTATGACTGTTAGAAGTAGTACTGTTAGTCCCCGTGTCTGAATGTTAGAAGTAGTAGTGTTAGTCCCAGTGAATGACTGTTAGAAGTAGTAGTGTTATGTCCCAGTGTATGACTGTTAGAAGTAGTACTGTTAGTCCCAGTGTGTGACTGTTAGAAGTAGTAGTGGTAGTCCCAGTGTCTGACTGTTAGAAGTAGTACTGTTAGTCCCAGTGTCTGACTGCTAGAAGTAGTATTGTTAGTCCCAGTGTATGACTGTTAGAAGCAGTAGTCTTATGTCCCAGTGTGTGACTGTTAGAAGTAGAAGTGTTAGTCCCAGTGTATGACTGTTTGAAGTAGTACTATTAGTCCCAGTGTGTGACTGTTAGAAGTAGAAGTGTTAGTCCCAGTGTATGACTGTTTGAAGTAGTACTGTTAGTGCCAGTGTGTGACTGCTAGAAGTAGTACTGTTAGTCCCAGTGTCTGACTGTTAGAAGTAGTGTTATGTCCCAGTGTATGACTGTTAGAAGTAGTACTGTTAGTCCCAGTGTGTGACTGTTAGAAGTAGTACTGTTAGTCCCAGTGTCTGACTGTTAGAAGTAGTAGTGTTAGTCCAAATGTATGACTGGTAGTAGTAGTAGTGTTAGTCCCAGCGTCTGACTGTTAGAAGTAGTACTGTTAGTCCCAGTGTGTGAGTGTTATAAGTAGTAGTGGTAGTCCCAGTGTATGACTGTTAGAAGTAGTAGTGGTAGTCCCAGTGTATGACTGTTAGGAGTAGAAGGGTTAGTCCCAGTGTCTGACTGTTAGAAGTAGTAGTGTTAGTCCCGGTGAATGACTGTTAGAAGTAGTAGTGTTATGTCCCAGTGTATGACTGTTAGAAGTAGTACTGTTAGTCCCAGTGTGTGACTGTTAGAAGTAGTACTGTTAGTCCCAGTGTCTGACTGTTAGAAGTAGTAGTGTTAGTCCAAATGTATGACTGGTAGTAGTAGTAGTGTTAGTCCCAGCGTCTGACTATTAGAAGTAGTACTGTTAGTCCCAGTGTGTGATTGTTAGAAGTAGTAGTGTTATGTCCCAGTGTCTGAATGTTAGAAGTAGTAGTGTTAGTCCCAGTGTCTGACTGTTAGAAGTAGTAGTTTTATGTCCCAGTGTATGACTGTTAGAAGCAGTACTGTTAGTGCCAGTGTGTGACTGTTAGAAGTAGTACTGTTAGTCCCAGTGTGTGACTGTTAGAAGTAGTAGTGGTAGTCCCAGTGTCTGACTGTTAGAAGTAGTACTGTTAGTCCCAGTGTCTGACTGCTAGAAGTAGTATTGTTAGTCCCAGTGTATGACTGTTAGAAGCAGTAGTCTTATGTCCCAGTGTGTTACTGTTAGAAGTAGAAGTGTTAGTCCCAGTGTATGACTGTTTGAAGTAGTACTATTAGTCCCAGTGTGTGACTGTTAGAAGTAGTACAGTAAGTCCCATTGTCTGACTGTTAGAAGTAGTAGTGTTAGTCCCAGTGTCTGAATGTTAGAAGTAGTACTGTTAGTCCCAGTGTCTGACTGTTAGAAGTAGTAGTGTTATGTCCCAGTGTATGACCGTTAGAAGTAGTAGTGTTAGTCCCAATGTCTGACTGTTAGAATTTGTACTGTTAGTCCCAGTGTGTGACTGTTAGAAGTAGTACTGTTAGTCCCAGTGTGTGAGTGTTATAAGTAGTAGTGGTAGTCCCAGTGTATGACTGTTAGAAGTAGTAGTGGTAGTCCCAGTGTATGACTGTTAGGAGTAGAAGGGTTAGTAACCAGTGTCTGACTGTTAGAAGTATTACTGTTAGTCCCAGTGTCTGACTGTTAGAAGTAGTATTGTTAGTCCCAGTGTATGACTGTTAGATTCAGTAGTCTTATGTCCCAGTGTGTGACTGTTAGAAGTAGAAGTGTTAGTCCCAGTGTATGACTATTTGAAGTAGTACTGTTAGTCACAGTGTGTGACTGGTAGTAGAAGTAGTACTGTTAGTCCCAGCGTCTGACTGTTCGAAGTAGTACTGTTAGTCCCAGTGTGTGAGTGTTATAAGTAGTAGTGGTAGTCCCAGTGTATGACTGTTAGGAGTAGAAGTGTTAGTCCCAGTGTCTGACTGTTAGAAGTAGAAGTGTTAGTCCCAGTGTATGACTGTTTGAAGTAGTACTATTAGTCCCAGTGTGTGACTGTTAGAAGTAGAAGTGTTAGTCCCAGTGTATGACTGTTTGAAGTAGTACTGTTAGTGCCAGTGTGTGACTGCTAGAAGTAGTACTGTTAGTCCCAGTGTCTGACTGTTAGAAGTAGTGTTATGTCCCAGTGTATGACTGTTAGAAGTAGTACTGTTAGTCCCAGTGTGTGACTGTTAGAAGTAGTACTGTTAGTCCCAGTGTCTGACTGTTAGAAGTAGTAGTGTTAGTCCAAATGTATGACTGGTAGTAGTAGTAGTGTTAGTCCCAGCGTCTGACTGTTAGAAGTAGTACTGTTAGTCCCAGTGTGTGAGTGTTATAAGTAGTAGTGGTAGTCCCAGTGTATGACTGTTAGAAGTAGTAGTGGTAGTCCCAGTGTATGACTGTTAGGAGTAGAAGGGTTAGTCCCAGTGTCTGACTGTTAGAAGTAGTAGTGTTAGTCCCGGTGAATGACTGTTAGAAGTAGTAGTGTTATGTCCCAGTGTATGACTGTTAGAAGTAGTACTGTTAGTCCCAGTGTGTGACTGTTAGAAGTAGTACTGTTAGTCCCAGTGTCTGACTGTTAGAAGTAGTAGTGTTAGTCCAAATGTATGACTGGTAGTAGTAGTAGTGTTAGTCCCAGCGTCTGACTATTAGAAGTAGTACTGTTAGTCCCAGTGTGTGATTGTTAGAAGTAGTAGTGTTATGTCCCAGTGTCTGAATGTTAGAAGTAGTAGTGTTAGTCCCAGTGTCTGACTGTTAGAAGTAGTAGTTTTATGTCCCAGTGTATGACTGTTAGAAGCAGTACTGTTAGTGCCAGTGTGTGACTGTTAGAAGTAGTACTGTTAGTCCCAGTGTCTGACTGTTAGAAGTAGTAGTGATATGTCCCAGTCTATGACTGTTAGAAGTAGTACTCTTAGTCCCAGTCTCTGACTGTTAGAAGTAGTACTGTTAGTCCCAGTGTGTGACTGTTAGAAGTAGTACTGTTAGTCCCAGTGTCTGACTGTTAGAAGTAGTAGTGTTAGTCCAAATGTATGACTGGTAGTAGTAGTAGTGTTAGTCCCAGCGTCTGACTGTTAGAAGTAGTACTGTTAGTCCCAGTGTGTGAGTGTTATAAGTAGCAGTGGTAGTCCCAGTGCATGACTGTTAGAAGTAGTAGTGGTAGTCCCAGTGTATGACTGTTAGGTGTATAAGGGTTAGTCCCAGTGTCTGACTGTTAGAAGTAGTACTGTTAGTCCCAGTGTCTGACTGTTAGAAGTAGTATTGTTAGTCCCAGTGTATGAATGTTAGATTCAGTAGTCTTATGTCCCAGTGTGTGACTGTTAGAAGTAGAAGTGTTAGTCCCAGTGTATGACTGTTAGAAGTAGTAGTGGTAGTCCCAGTGTATGACTGTTAGGAGTAGAAGGGTTAGTCCCAGTGTCTGACTGTTAGAAGTAGTACTGTTAGTCCCAGTGTCTGACTGTTAGAAGTAGTATTGTTAGTCCCAGTGTATGACTGTTAGATTCAGTAGTCTTATGTCCCAGTGTGTGACTGTTAGAAGTAGTACTGTTAGTCCCAATGTCTGACTGTTAGAAGTAGTACTGTTAGTCCCAGTGTGTGAGTGTTAGAAGTAGTAGTGGTAGTCCCAGTGTATGGCTGTTAGAAATAGTATTGTTTGTCCCAGTGTATGACTGTTAGAAGTAGTATTGTTAGTCCCAGTGTATGACTGTTAGCAGTAGTACTGTTAGTCCCCGTGTCTGAATGGTAGAAGTAGTAGTGTTAGCCCCAGTGAATGACTGTTAGAAGTAGTAGTGTTATGTCCCAGTGTATGACTGTTAGAAGTAGTACTGTTAGTCCCAGTGTGTGACTGTTAGAAGTAGTAGTGGTAGTCCCCGTGTATGACTGTTAGAAGTAGTAGTGTTAGTCCCAGTGTATGACTGTTAGAAATAGCAGTGTTGGTCCCAGTGTCTGACTGTTAGAAGTAGTAGTGTTAGTCCCAGTGTCTGAATGTTAGAAGTAGTAGTGGTAGTCCCAGTGTCTGACTGTTAGAAGTAGTAGTGTTATGTCCCAGTGTCTGAATGATAGAAGTAGTAGTGTTAGTCCCAGTGTCTGACTGTTAGAAGTAGTAGTTTTATGTCCCAGTGTATGACTGTTAGAAGCAGTAATGTTAGTGCCAGTGTGTGACTGTTAGAAGTAGTACTGTTAGTCCCAGTGTCTGACTGTTAGAAGTAGTATTGTTAGTCCCAGTGTATGACTGTTAGAAGCAGTAGTCTTATGTCCCAGTGTGTGACTGTTAGAAGTAGAAGTGTTAGTCCAAGTGTATGACTGTTTGAAGTAGTACTGTTAGTCCCAGTGTCTGACTGTTAGAAGTAGTAGTGTTAGTCCCAGTGTATGACTGTTAGAATGTGTACTGTTAGTCCCAGTGTATGACTGTTAGAAGTAGTACTGTTAGTCCCCGTGTCTGAATGTTAGAAGTAGTAGTGTTAGTCCAAATGTATGACTGGTAGTAGTAGTAGTGTTAGTCCCAGCGTCTGACTGTTAGAAGTAGTACTGTTAGTCCCAGTGTCTGACTGTTAGAATTTGTACTGTTAATCCCAGTGTATGACTGTTAGAAGTAGTACTGTTAGTCCCCGTGTCTGAATGTTAGAAGTAGTAGTGTTAGTCCCAGTGAATGACTGTTAGAAGTAGTAGTGTTATGTCCCAGTGTATGACTGTTAGAAGTAGTACTGTTAGTCCCAGTGTGTGACTGTTAGAAGTAGTAGTGGTAGTCCCAGTGTCTGACTGTTAGAAGTAGTACTGTTAGTCCCAGTGTCTGACTGCTAGAAGTAGTATTGTTAGTCCCAGTGTATGACTGTTAGAAGCAGTAGTCTTATGTCCCAGTGTGTGACTGTTAGAAGTAGAAGTGTTAGTCCCAGTGTATGACTGTTTGAAGTAGTACTATTAGTCCCAGTGTGTGACTGTTAGAAGTAGAAGTGTTAGTCCCAGTGTATGACTGTTTGAAGTAGTACTGTTAGTGCCAGTGTGTGACTGCTAGAAGTAGTACTGTTAGTCCCAGTGTCTGACTGTTAGAAGTAGTGTTATGTCCCAGTGTATGACTGTTAGAAGTAGTACTGTTAGTCCCAGTGTGTGACTGTTAGAAGTAGTACTGTTAGTCCCAGTGTCTGACTGTTAGAAGTAGTAGTGTTAGTCCAAATGTATGACTGGTAGTAGTAGTAGTGTTAGTCCCAGCGTCTGACTGTTAGAAGTAGTACTGTTAGTCCCAGTGTGTGAGTGTTATAAGTAGTAGTGGTAGTCCCAGTGTATGACTGTTAGAAGTAGTAGTGGTAGTCCCAGTGTATGACTGTTAGGAGTAGAAGGGTTAGTCCCAGTGTCTGACTGTTAGAAGTAGTAGTGTTAGTCCCGGTGAATGACTGTTAGAAGTAGTAGTGTTATGTCCCAGTGTATGACTGTTAGAAGTAGTACTGTTAGTCCCAGTGTGTGACTGTTAGAAGTAGTACTGTTAGTCCCAGTGTCTGACTGTTAGAAGTAGTAGTGTTAGTCCAAATGTATGACTGGTAGTAGTAGTAGTGTTAGTCCCAGCGTCTGACTATTAGAAGTAGTACTGTTAGTCCCAGTGTGTGATTGTTAGAAGTAGTAGTGTTAGTCCCAGTGTCTGACTGTTAGAAGTAGTAGTTTTATGTCCCAGTGTATGACTGTTAGAAGCAGTACTGTTAGTGCCAGTGTGTGACTGTTAGAAGTAGTACTGTTAGTCCCAGTGTCTGACTGTTAGAAGTAGTAGTGATATGTCCCAGTCTATGACTGTTAGAAGTAGTACTCTTAGTCCCAGTCTCTGACTGTTAGAAGTAGTACTGTTAGTCCCAGTGTGTGACTGTTAGAAGTAGTACTGTTAGTCCCAGTGTCTGACTGTTAGAAGTAGTAGTGTTAGTCCAAATGTATGACTGGTAGTAGTAGTAGTGTTAGTCCCAGCGTCTGACTGTTAGAAGTAGTACTGTTAGTCCCAGTGTGTGAGTGTTATAAGTAGCAGTGGTAGTCCCAGTGCATGACTGTTAGAAGTAGTAGTGGTAGTCCCAGTGTATGACTGTTAGGTGTATAAGGGTTAGTCCCAGTGTCTGACTGTTAGAAGTAGTACTGTTAGTCCCAGTGTCTGACTGTTAGAAGTAGTATTGTTAGTCCCAGTGTATGAATGTTAGATTCAGTAGTCTTATGTCCCAGTGTGTGACTGTTAGAAGTAGAAGTGTTAGTCCCAGTGTATGACTGTTAGAAGTAGTAGTGGTAGTCCCAGTGTATGACTGTTAGGAGTAGAAGGGTTAGTCCCAGTGTCTGACTGTTAGAAGTAGTACTGTTAGTCCCAGTGTCTGACTGTTAGAAGTAGTATTGTTAGTCCCAGTGTATGACTGTTAGATTCAGTAGTCTTATGTCCCAGTGTGTGACTGTTAGAAGTAGTACTGTTAGTCCCAATGTCTGACTGTTAGAAGTAGTACTGTTAGTCCCAGTGTGTGAGTGTTAGAAGTAGTAGTGGTAGTCCCAGTGTATGGCTGTTAGAAATAGTATTGTTTGTCCCAGTGTATGACTGTTAGAAGTAGTATTGTTAGTCCCAGTGTATGACTGTTAGCAGTAGTACTGTTAGTCCCCGAGTCTGAATGGTAGAAGTAGTAGTGTTAGCCCCAGTGAATGACTGTTAGAAGTAGTAGTGTTATGTCCCAGTGTATGACTGTTAGAAGTAGTACTGTTAGTCCCAGTGTGTGACTGTTAGAAGTAGTAGTGGTAGTCCCCGTGTATGACTGTTAGAAGTAGTAGTGTTAGTCCCAGTGTATGACTGTTAGAAATAGCAGTGTTGGTCCCAGTGTCTGACTGTTAGAAGTAGTAGTGTTAGTCCCAGTGTCTGAATGTTAGAAGTAGTAGTGGTAGTCCCAGTGTCTGACTGTTAGAAGTAGTAGTGTTATGTCCCAGTGTCTGAATGATAGAAGTAGTAGTGTTAGTCCCAGTGTCTGACTGTTAGAAGTAGTAGTTTTATGTCCCAGTGTATGACTGTTAGAAGCAGTAATGTTAGTGCCAGTGTGTGACTGTTAGAAGTAGTACTGTTAGTCCCAGTGTCTGACTGTTAGAAGTAGTATTGTTAGTCCCAGTGTATGACTGTTAGAAGCAGTAGTCTTATGTCCCAGTGTGTGACTGTTAGAAGTAGAAGTGTTAGTCCAAGTGTATGACTGTTTGAAGTAGTACTGTTAGTCCCAGTGTCTGACTGTTAGAAGTAGTAGTGTTAGTCCCAGTGTATGACTGTTAGAATGTGTACTGTTAGTCCCAGTGTATGACTGTTAGAAGTAGTACTGTTAGTCCCCGTGTCTGAATGTTAGAAGTAGTAGTGTTAGTCCAAATGTATGACTGGTAGTAGTAGTAGTGTTAGTCCCAGCGTCTGACTGTTAGAAGTAGTACTGTTAGTCCCAGTGTCTGACTGTTAGAATTTGTACTGTTAATCCCAGTGTATGACTGTTAGAAGTAGTACTGTTAGTCCCCGTGTCTGAATGTTAGAAGTAGTAGTGTTAGTCCCAGTGAATGACTGTTAGAAGTAGTAGTGTTATGTCCCAGTGTATGACTGTTAGAAGTAGTACTGTTAGTCCCAGTGTGTGACTGTTAGAAGTAGTAGTGGTAGTCCCAGTGTCTGACTGTTAGAAGTAGTACTGTTAGTCCCAGTGTCTGACTGCTAGAAGTAGTATTGTTAGTCCCAGTGTATGACTGTTAGAAGCAGTAGTCTTATGTCCCAGTGTGTGACTGTTAGAAGTAGAAGTGTTAGTCCCAGTGTATGACTGTTTGAAGTAGTACTATTAGTCCCAGTGTGTGACTGTTAGAAGTAGTACAGTAAGTCCCATTGTCTGACTGTTAGAAGTAGTAGTGTTAGTCCCAGTGTCTGAATGTTAGAAGTAGTACTGTTAGTCCCAGTGTCTGACTGCTAGAAGTAGTAGTGTTATGTCCCAGTGTATGACCGTTAGAAGTAGTAGTGTTAGTCCCAATGTCTGACTGTTAGAATTTGTACTGTTAGTCCCAGTGTGTGACTGTTAGAAGTAGTACTGTTAGTCCCAGTGTGTGAGTGTTATAAGTAGTAGTGGTAGTCCCAGTGTATGACTGTTAGAAGTAGTAGTGGTAGTCCCAGTGTATGACTGTTAGGAGTAGAAGGGTTAGTAACCAGTGTCTGACTGTTAGAAGTATTACTGTTAGTCCCAGTGTCTGACTGTTAGAAGTAGTATTGTTAGTCCCAGTGTATGACTGTTAGATTCAGTAGTCTTATGTCCCAGTGTGTGACTGTTAGAAGTAGAAGTGTTAGTCCCAGTGTATGACTATTTGAAGTAGTACTGTTAGTCACAGTGTGTGACTGGTAGTAGAAGTAGTACTGTTAGTCCCAGCGTCTGACTGTTCGAAGTAGTACTGTTAGTCCCAGTGTGTGAGTGTTATAAGTAGTAGTGGTAGTCCCAGTGTATGACTGTTAGGAGTAGAAGTGTTAGTCCCAGTGTCTGACTGTTAGAAGTAGAAGTGTTAGTCCCAGTGTATGACTGTTTGAAGTAGTACTATTAGTCCCAGTGTGTGACTGTTAGAAGTAGAAGTGTTAGTCCCAGTGTATGACTGTTTGAAGTAGTACTGTTAGTGCCAGTGTGTGACTGCTAGAAGTAGTACTGTTAGTCCCAGTGTCTGACTGTTAGAAGTAGTAGTGTTATGTCCCAGTGTATGACTGTTAGAAGTAGTACTGTTAGTCCCAGTGTGTGACTGTTAGAAGTAGTACTGTTAGTCCCAGTGTCTGACTGTTAGAAGTAGTAGTGTTAGTCCAAATGTATGACTGGTAGTAGTAGTAGTGTTAGTCCCAGCGTCTGACTGTTAGAAGTAGTACTGTTAGTCCCAGTGTGTGAGTGTTATAAGTAGTAGTGGTAGTCCCAGTGTATGACTGTTAGAAGTAGTAGTGGTAGTCCCAGTGTATGACTGTTAGGAGTAGAAGGGTTAGTCCCAGTGTCTGACTGTTAGAAGTAGTACTGTTAGTCCCAGTGTCTGACTGTTAGAAGTAGTATTGTTAGTCCCAGTGTATGACTGTTAGATTCAGTAGTTTTATGTCCCAGTGTGTGACTGTTAGAAGTAGAAGTGTTAGTCCCAGTGTATGACTATTTGAAGTAGTACTGTTAGTCACAGTGTGTGACTGGTAGTAGAAGTAGTACTGTTAGTCCCAGCGTCTGACTGTTAGAAGTAGTACTGTTAGTCCCAGTGTGTGAGTGTTATAAGTAGTAGTGGTAGTCCCAGTGTATGACTGTTAGAAGTAGTAGTGGTAGTCCCAGTGTATGACTGTTAGGAGTAGAAGTGTTAGTCTCAGTGTCTGACTGTTAGAAGTAGTACTGTTAGTCCCAGTGTCTGACTGTTAGAAGTAGTATTGTTAGTCCCAGTGTATGACTGTTAGAAGCAGTAGTCTTAAGTCCCAGTGTGTGACTGTTAGAAGTAGAAGTGTTAGTCCCAGTGTATGACTGTTTGAAGTAGTACTATTAGTCCCAGTGTGTGACTGTTAGAAGTAGTACAGTTAGTCCCATTGTCTGACTGTTAGAAGTAGTAGTGTTAGTCCCAGTGTCTGAATGTTAGAAGTAGTACTGTTAGTCCCAGTGTCTGACTGTTAGAAGTGGTAGTGTTATGTCCCAGTGTATGACCGTTAGAAGTAGTAGTGTTAGTCCCAGTGTATGACTGTTAGAAGTAGTACTGTTAGTCCCCGTGCCTGAATGTTAGAAGTAGTAGTGTTAGTCCCAGTGTATGACTGTTAGAAGTAGTAGTGTTATGTCCCAGTGTATGACTGTTAGAAGTAGAAGTGTTAGTCCCAGTGTATGACTGTTTGAAGTAGTACTGTTAGTCCCAGTGTGTGACTGTTTGAAGTAGTACTGTTAGTCCCAGTGTGTGACTGTTAGAAGTAGTACTGTTAGTCCCAGCGTCTGACTGTTAGAAGTAGTACTGTTAGTCCCAGTCTGTGAGTGTTAGAAGTAGTAGTGGTAGTCCCAGTGTATGACTGTTAGAAGTAGTAGTGTTAGTCCAAGTGTATGACTGTTAGAAGTAGAAGTGTTAGTCCCAGTGTGTGACTGTTAGTAGTAGTAGTGGTAGTCCCAGTGTGTGACTGTTAGAAGTAGTAGTGGTAGTCCCAGTGTGTGACTGTTAGAAATAGTAGTGTTAGTCCCAGTATATGACTGTTAGAAGTAGTACTGTTAGTCCCAGTGTCTGACTGTTAGTAGTAGTAGTGGTAGTCCCAGTGTGTGACTGTTAGAAGTAGTAGTGTTAGTCCCAGTGTGTGAGTGTTATAAGTAGTAGTGGTAGTCCCAGTGTATGACTGTTAGAAGTAGTAGTGGTAGTCCCAGTGTATGACTGTTAGGAGTAGAAGTGTTTGTCCCAGTGTCTGACTGTTAGAAGTAGTACTGTTAGTCCCAGTGTCTGACTGTTAGAAGTAGTATTGTTAGTCCCAGTGTATTACTGTTAGAAGTAGTACTTTTAGTCCCAGTGTGTGACTGGTAGTAGAAGTAGTACTGTTAGTCCCAGCATCTGACTGTTAGAAGTAGTACTGTTAGTCCCAGTGTGTGAGTGTTATAAGTAGTAGTGGTAGTCCCAGTGTATGACTGTTAGAAGTAGTAGTGTTAGTCCCAGTGTATGACTGTTAGAAGTAGTAGTGTTATGTCCCAGTGTATGACTGTTAGAATTAGAAGTGTTAGTCCCAGTGTATGACTGTTTGAAGTAGTACTGTTAGTCCCAGTGTGTGACTGTTTGAAGTAGTACTGTTAGCCCCAGTGTGTGACTGTTAGAAGTAGTACTGTTAGTCCCAGCGTCTGACTGTTATAAGTAGTACTGTTAGTCCCAGTCTGTGAGTGTTAGAAGTAGTAGTGGTAGTCCCAGTGTATGACTGTTAGAAGTAGTAGTGTTAGTCCCAGTGTATGACTGTTAGAAGTAGAAGTGTTAGTCCCAGTGTGTGACTGTTAATAGTAGTAGTGGTAGTCCCAGTGTGTGACTGTTAGAAGTAGTAGTGGTAGTCCCAGTGTGTGACTGTTAGAAATAGTAGTGTTAGTCCCAGTGTATGACTGTTAGAAGTAGTACTGTTAGTCCCAGTGTCTGACTGTTAGAAGTAGTACTGTTAGTCCCAGTGTCTGACTGTTAGTAGTAGTAGTGGTAGTCCCAGTGTGTGACTGTTAGAAGTAGTAGTGTTAGTCCCAGTGTATGACTGTTAGAACTAGTACTGTTAGTCCCAGTGTCTGACTGTTAGAAGTAGTAGTGTTAGTCCCAGTGTATGACTGTTAGAACTAGTACTGTTAGTCCCAGTGTATGACTGTTAGAACTAGTACTGTTAGTCCCAGTGTCTGACTGTTAGAAGTAGAAGTTGTAGTCCCAGTGTCTCCAGCCAGTCCAGTGGCTCGGCTGAGGATCACATGAGATTTGATGAGAGGCAGTCAGTTTATTTCCCTGGCTGTGTTTATGTATGGTGACCTTTAACCCTGGCCCCTGGGTGGTACTGGGCTGCTCTATCAGACAGAGGACTTTGGTACGCTCACATGCATTATCAGGGGGCAAGACCTCAAACAGACAACACGCACTACACTATACCCTCACCAGCTGTACTGGGGAGGCTTAGAGCTATATCTATCAACGCTCTCTCTCCCTCCCTCCCTCCCTCTCAATCTCTCTCTTTATTTTCTCTTGCTCTCTTTCTCTCTGTGGGTTATGTAAAAGAACAGTAATGTCTTCCTGTGTTTGTCAACCCACAATCCTTTTCAGCACACACACACACACACACACACACACACACACACACACACACACACACACACACACACACACACACACACACACACACACACACACACACACACACACACACACACACACACCTTTGAACATAGCACCTCTGACTTTTCCTTTTCTGAGCCCAGTGGGCCATGCGACCCCACATGCTCTAGGTCAGATATACAAGATCTAGTATCCCAGACAGACAGACTCACATGCACATACACCACAGGATGTTGGTGGCACCTTAATTGGGGAGGATGGGCTTGTGGTAATGGCTGTAGCAGAATTGGTGGAATGGTATCAAATACATCAAACACATGGTTCCATTCTATTCACTCAGTTCCAGAAATTATTATGAGCCGTCCTCCCCTCAGCAGCCTCCCCTGACACACACATACACACGCACACACTCCCCCCACACTGATCATAAACACACACACACTCCCCCCACACTGAGCATAAACACACACACACACACACACACTCCCCCCACACTGATCATAAACACACACACACTCCCCCCACACTGATCATAAACACACATAAACACACACACTCCCCCCACACTGATCATAAACACACATAAACACACACATACTCCCCCCACACTGATCATAAACACACATAAACACACACATACTCCCCCCACACTGATCATAAACACACATAAACACACACACTCCCCCCACACTGATCATAAACACACATAAACACACACATACTCCCCCCACACTGATCATAAACACACATAAACACACACATACTCCCCCCACACTTATCATAAACACACACACTCCCCCCACACTGATCATAAACACACATAAACACACACATACTCCCCCCACACTGATCATAAACACACATAAACACACACATACTCCCCCCACACTTATCATAAACACACACACTCCCCCCACACTGATCATAAACACACATAAACACACACATACTCCCCCCACACTGATCATAAACACACATAAACACACACATACTCCCCCCACACTGATCATAAACACACATAAACACACACATACTCCCCCCACACTGATCATAAACACACATAAACACACACATACTCCCCCCACACTTATCATAAACACACACACTCCCCCCACACTGATCATAAACACACATAAACACACACATACTCCCCCCACACTGATCATAAACACACATAAACACACACATACTCCCCCCACACTTATCATAAACACACACACTCCCCCCACACTGATCATAAACACACATAAACACACACATACTCCCCCCACACTGATCATAAACACACATAAACACACACATACTCCCCCCACACTGATCATAAACACACATAAACACACACATACTCCCCCCACACTGATCATAAACACACATAAACACACACATACTCCCCCCACACTGATCATAAACACACATAAACACACACATACTCCCCCCACACTGATCATAAACACACATAAACACACACATACTCCCCCCACACTGATCATAAACACACATAAACACACACATACTCCCCCCACACTGATCATAAACACACATAAACACACACATACTCCCCCCACACTGATCATAAACACACATAAACACACACATACTCCCCCCACACTGATCATAAACACACATAAACACACACATACTCCCCCCACACTGATCATAAACACACATAAACACACACATACTCCCCCCACACTGATCATAAACACACATAAACACACACATACTCCCCCCACACTGATCATAAACACACATAAACACACACATACTCCCCCCACACTGATCATAAACACACATAAACACACACATACTCCCCCCACACTGATCATAAACACACATAAACACACACATACTCCCCCCACACTGATCATAAACACACATAAACACACACATACTCCCCCCACACTGATCATAAACACACATAAACACACACATACTCCCCCCACACTGATCATAAACACACATAAACACACACATACTCCCCCCACACTGATCATAAACACACATAAACACACACATACTCCCCCCACACTGATCATAAACACACATAAACACACACATACTCCCCCCACACTGATCATAAACACACATAAACACACACATACTCCCCCCACACTGATCATAAACACACATAAACACACACATACTCCCCCCACACTGATCATAAACACACATAAACACACACATACTCCCCCCACACTGATCATAAACACACATAAACACACACATACTCCCCTCACACTGATCATAAACACACATAAACACACACATACTCCCCCCACACTGATCATAAACACACATAAACACACACATACTCCCCTCACACTGATCATAAACACACATAAACACACACATACTCCCCCCACACTGATCATAAACACACATAAACACACACATACTCCCCCCACACTGATCATAAACACACATAAACACACACATACTCCCCCCACACTGATCATAAACACACATAAACACACACATACTCCCCCCACACTGATCATAAACACGCATAAACACACACATACCCCCCCACACTGATCATAAACACACATAAACACACACATACTCCCCCCACACTGATCATAAACACACATAAACACACACATACTCCCCCCACACTGATCATAAACACACATAAACACACACATACTCCCCCCACACTGATCATAAACACACATAAACACACACATACTCCCCCCACACTGATCATAAACACACATAAACACACACATACTCCCCCCACACTGATCATAAACACACATAAACACACACATACTCCCCCCACACTGATCATAAACACACATAAACACACACATACTCCCCCCACACTGATCATAAACACACATAAACACACACATACTCCCCCCACACTGATCATAAACACACATAAACACACACATACTCCCCCCACACTGATCATAAACACACATAAACACACACATACTCCCCCCACACTGATCATAAACACACATAAACACACACATACTCCCCCCACACTGATCATAAACACACATAAACACACACATACTCCCCCCACACTGATCATAAACACACATAAACACACACATACTCCCCCCACACTGATCATAAACACACATAAACACACACATACTCCCCCCACACTGATCATAAACACACATAAACACACACATACTCCCCTCACACTGATCATAAACACACATAAACACACACATACTCCCCCCACACTGATCATAAACACACATAAACACACACATACTCCCCCCACACTGATCATAAACACACATAAACACACACATACTCCCCCCACACTGATCATAAACACACATAAACACACACATACTCCCCCCACACTGATCATAAACACACATAAACACACACATACTCCCCCCACACTGATCATAAACACACATAAACACACACATACTCCCCCCACACTGATCATAAACACACATAAACACACACATACTCCCCCCACACTGATCATAAACACACATAAACACACACATACTCCCCCCACACTGATCATAAACACACATAAACACACACATACTCCCCCCACACTGATCATAAACACACATAAACACACACATACTCCCCCCACACTGATCATAAACACACATAAACACACACATACTCCCCCCACACTGATCATAAACACACATAAACACACACATACTCCCCCCACACTGATCATAAACACACATAAACACACACATACTCCCCCCACACTGATCATAAACACACATAAACACACACATACCCCCCAACACTGATCATAAACACACATAAACACACACATACTCCCCCCACACTGATCATAAACACACACATACTCCCCCCACACTGATCATAAACACACACACACACTCCCCCCACACTGATCATAAACACACATAAACACACACATACCCCCCCACACTGATCATAAACACACATAAACACACACATACTCCCCCCACACTGATCATAAACACACATAAACACACACATACTCCCCCCACACTGATCATAAACACACACATACTCCCCCCTCCCTGTGCACGCGTTACATCTATTTTTATAGGTACAAGCACTGTTCATGACACAAACTGTTCACACCCCTCTTGTTGGTGGAGAGAATTTATCAGGTTTAAAGCTGATTTCCTGCAATTCTACACATGCGTAGAGAACATGTTGCAGTTTTAAAGCTAATTTTCTTGCATTTCTATACATTTTGCCATGTATAATGTGTATTCATGTGATGTTTGAGTGACTTAAAAATTACAACAATATCTAAAAAACCTAGAAAACCTTTGCTGAGATAGACTAGTTGATCTGGACATGTCTAACAAGTTATAAAAAGCTCTCTATGGTACGCAATGACCGACATGACAAGAGGAACTGACGATGCACTACCCAACTTAGAAATAGCACCTTGTTCATTTTATTATTACAACTTTCAAGATTAAGTTTAAATTCGGATTGAGTCCCACCCCCACCCCAAAACAGAGACACGATGCAATGACTATCTAACAATACTTTCCTGCAAGCCTCTCCGTAACCATTCCATGTTTTATCCTGTCTGGCACAGAGCATGACTTTACACATTTCCATAGCAGCTTTCAAAATACCAAGCAGGAAAGCTGGGCGGTCATACCTGCCCAACTTATTGACTATTCCCCCATATCAGACATCTCAGAGACTGGGCTCTATTTAAAACTGCAGTAAGGAGACAGAGACAACGTCCCTAAACACTCCCTACTGCACTACATTTAACCAGGTCCTAGAATCATAGGGAATAGGGTTGTAACGGCGTTCTTCGTTTGTTGACAGAGAGGACCGAAATGCAGCGTGGTGGTTACTCATGTTCTTTAATGAATGAATGACGATACATGAAATAACTAAATGAATACGAAAACAACAAACGGAACGTGAAACCTAATACAGCCTATCTGGTGAACACTACACAAAGACAGGAACAATCACCCACCAACAAACAGTGAAACCCAGGCTACCTAAGTATGATTCTCAATCAGAGACAACTAATGACACCTGCCTCTGATTGAGAACCATACTAGGCCGAAAACATAGAACTGCCCCAAAACATAGAAAAACAAACATAGACTGCCCACCCAACTCACGCCCTGACCATACTAAATAAATGCAAAACAAAGGAAATAGAGG
>NC_092155.1:59744350-59791850 GCF_045791955.1 Oncorhynchus clarkii lewisi | reverse complement strand
TAGGCTTTATTGGGTTTTAGAGTCACAGACAAGAGCAACGCTATGATGTAGGGCAAAAATCATCAATGGAACGTCTCTTTCTGAAGATGTCAGGGCAAACGTTACCGCGGATAATTATTTCATAGATAGTCATCTTGAATAGACCCTCTGTCTGCCTTTCATGTTCTGCTACAAAGACAAGAGAGAGGAAGGTACGATGCTACTCTGAAACGTAATGACTATTCTGTCTGTCTGTCGGTGTTTCACCCCAGTGTCACTTACTGAGTAGCCTGGCGGTTAAGAGTGTCGGGCAAGTAACCGAAAGGTTGCTGGTTCAAATCCCTAAACCGACTAAGTGAATAATTTGTTGATGTGCACTTGAGCAAGGTACTTAGCCCTAATTGCTCCTGTAAGTTGCTCTGGATATGAGTGTCTGCAAAATCAAAAATCATTTGAATGTGAAAAGGAGTCTGAATAGGGACTGAATGGGAAATTAGAGGGTTGGGTTCAAACTTCTGTGTGTGTGTGTCTGTGTGTGCACTGTACACCATAGGAAGGTGACCCTTGGAGGAGAGAGCAGAGGCCGCCTGCTTGGTGGCAGGATCCGGGTGACAGCAACCCACCTGTCCAGGAACACAGTCACCCAGGACCCCATTTGACCCCCCTCTAGGATGCCCACTCCCCCAGGGGCTTGGTGACCCCCACTGTCGTCACCTGTACAGTGGACAGCCCACCTGTCCACTGTCCTAAAGTCTAGCTGAGAATACAGCGACACGCTACAACAAGGAGGCCATTTTGGGACAAATTGAGTGTACCGTATAATAGCTAGAGGAGGTCTGGAGCACAACTTGACAGTTTGTTTCCATTTCAGCTGAAACAGCTTTTTCCTGTGCCTGGCTAGGTCTGCTAAAGACCCCTGGTGTGTCCAAGTCATCATCGGAGACCAGGAGAGCAGAGAGAAGGTATTTTATTTGCCCCCTTTCCTTCCTCTGATGCTCCTCAAACTGAAAACTCATCACAGTCTCTGTAGCAGAGTTAATAGCCAGGAGAGAACAGGCCTATTGGCAACTATTCCAATGGTCACACACAGTACACTGTCTATTTGTCACGCTCTCTGTCTGTGTTCCTATCTTCCACTCCCTCTTTGTAACAAATATAAAGTACAGTAGGCCCCATCTTGTACTCTGACTTTTTCTTTAAGCACCTAAACATACACTGTAGACATATCCACCTACACATACCCTGTAGACATCTCCATCTACACATACCCTGTAGACATCTCCATCTACACATACCCTGTAGACATCTCCAACTACACATACCCTGTAAACATCTCCACCTACACATACCCTGTAGACATCTCCACCTACACATACCCTGTAGACATCTCCACCTACACATACCCTGTAAACATCTCCATCTACACATACCCTGTAGACATCTCCAACTACACATACCCTGTAAACATCTCCACCTACACATACCCTGTAGACATCTCCACCTACACATACCCTGTAGACATCTCCACCTACACATACCCTGTAAACATCTCCATCTACACATACCCTGTAGACATCTCTACCTACACATACCCTGTAAACATCTCCACCTACACATACCCTGTAAACATCTCCATCTACACATACCCTGTAGACATCTCCATCTACACATACCCTGTAGACATCTCCACCTACACATACCTATTAAACATCTCCACCTACACATACCCTGTAAACATCTCCACCTACACATACCCTGTAAACATATCCACCTACACATACCCTGTAAACATCTCCTCCATCTTTTTCTGCCTACCTTCCCACCTTTTCTCTCTGGCTGTCTGTCTGTAGCGTTACCCTCTCTCTCTGCTTGCTTTCTCTCTGGGCTCTGACCACACAGTCTGTCTGTGTGTCTGTGTGGGGTCTGTCTGCATGTCTGTGTGGGGTCTGTCTGTGTGGGGTCTGTCTGTGTGTCTGTGTGGGGTCTGTCTGTATGTCTGTGTGGGGCCTGTCTGTGGTGGGTCTGTCGTGTGTCTGTTTGGGTTCTGTATGTCTGTGTGGGGTCTGTCTGCGTGTCTGTGTGAGGTCTGTCTGCGTGTCTGTGTGAGGTCTGTCTGTGTGTCTGTATGGAGTCTGTCTGCATGTCTGTGTGGAGTCTGTGTGTCTGCGTGGAGTCTGTCTGTGTGTCTGTGTGTCTGTGTGGAGTCTATCTGTGTCTGTGTGGAGTGGGCCTCAGCAGCCTGCTTTCTCCCAGGTCTTCTGATATCCTGTAGTTCTCTAGGGCCACTACTGACAGGTCCAGAACCAGCCTCATCCTCCCCAGCCTCCACTTCCACCCAGGTAGGAAAAAATATTCAGAAAATTAGCAAAACTTTGAAAAAATCTCAAACTGTGTTAATAAAAATGATTAGAATCTTAGACTGCATGCTAATTTAAGAGGAAACTGCTAAGGTTTGTAATTAAGGTGTGTATCTAGGGCTTCTATGAGTCTAGTGTCTGGGAGGTACTTTGGTTGGTGGATTTCTCCTCCTCCTCCTGGCTGAGCTCTCTCTCTGTATGTTTTGCATGATTGCCTGTTGATTCTTGGCATATTGGTGTTAGCCCGGCTGCCTCAGTAAGAAGACAGGATGATATCTCTAGCCATTCAGGACGGACGTCACAGGGAGAAGCTGATTAACTGCTCTGCTGCTCTTCTAGGGGGCTTCGCTCTCTCTCCACTCGCACAAAGCTCTTTTCAAATAGAAGAATATTAACCCACGGGTGTGAGTGGCTAAAAACTTGAGAAAGTCGCCCCAGACACAAGGCCCTGAAACGGAGAGAAAGAGATAGAAATGTGTCATTGGTTCATTATGCATGCGCCAAAAGACGTCAATGCATTTACATTACACTATGAGACCCATATGTAATACGCTCGGAGAAGCTTTATGAGTAAATGGCCAGTCAGCAAGGGAACTAGAGAAAACAGTGATGATTGCACAACAGACCCAAATGGCTGTGTGAGAGAGAGAGAAGGGGAGTGAGAGAGAGAGAGAGAGAGAGAGAGGGGCCACACAACAGGCCTGGTGCACTCTCAAAGGTCCCTTGGTGACTCCAACAGGTGGCTCATCACTGTTCTATGAAAGCATGTGGGAGGGGTGTGTGTGTGTGTGTGTGTGTGTGTGTGTGTGTGTGTGTGTGTGTGTGTGTGTGTGTGTGTGTGTGTGTGTGTGTGTGTGTGTGTGTGTGTGTGTCTGTGTGTGTGTGTGTGTGTGTGTATGGGGAGCAGGGGGAACTGTGTGTCCCCCAGACGGTGTTCTGATGCCTAGCTACACTCAGTAAATAGATCAGGGCTGCCACTGCTGCCCATTAGTGAGGACCAGATCTGATTATCAATCTGAGAACCCCTCTCCTCCCCCACTAGGCTAGAGGAGCCAGCCCAGTAAAGAGGACATCCCCTGGGCTACTCTCTGTGTTCCCATAACCATCCTCCCTGCCTGCGCACCAAGAGATCAGCCATAGCCTGCCTCTCACAAAGGAACAGTGCTCTGTTGGACTGATTGACTGACAGACTTTTGCATCCTGGGGACTTCTCTCTCTGGTCCTCTGTGAGGTTAGATCACAACACTGGTGGGGTTTTATTAAAAAGGACCAAAAGGACCAGAAACGTACTGGTCCTTTTGGTCATAACATATCATCATGAGAGGGGCTGGAAAACAGTGAGAGAGAGAGAGAGAGAGAGAGAGAGAGAGAGTAAAGGAACAGGAGGAGAGAATAAAGGAAAGAAAGAGAAAGACGTACAGAGAGAGAGAGAGAGAGAGGGATAGGGAGAGAGAGAGAGAAAGAGAGAGAGAGAACTTTTGTGAGTGTAACGTTTACAGTTCATTTTTTATTGTTTATTTCACTTTTGTTTATTAGAGAGAGAGAGAGAGAGAGCTGGGACTGTGTGAGGATGAGTCGCCTGGGAAGTGGTGGGAGAGAGGGAGAGGAGGGAAGTTTGATCTCATTACTGTCAGACCCCCTAACACCTCTCTCCCTCCAGGCTCAAGTGACCCCGTCTCTCTACCCCTCTGCCTCGCTCTACTCTCATCATTTACTTTTAATCACCAGGATATTCTACTCTTCTCCCCGTCCTCCCCCTCCTCTCATCTCTCCATGTCCCACTGTGTGCCCTAGCCTTTGCCAAGGTCCAGCTAATTTTATTCTAATTGCCCGTATCCTCGGCTGAGACTGATTTGCCTCATTTTCCCCATCCCCTCTCCATATTTCACTCCCTCTCCTCCCTCTCCCACCTCTCTCACATCACATCCCACTCTCCGTCTTTCCCTCACCCATCTCCCCTCTCCAACCCCACCCATCATCTCCATTTCCTCTTCCCCTCCCTCTCCTTTTCTCTCTCTTGTTTTCTGTCACTCCCTCTCTGTCTTCTGTGTTCATTGCCATTGCGAATGCACAAGCGTTTCCAATTCCCTGTTCTCCCTCTCGCTCTGACCTCTCATTCCAGCAGACAAAACAAATAGCCTGTGTGTTGTCTGCCAACAAAGAGAGCCGCCTGACTGCCTTGATCCACACACAATGGCATGAAAGAGAGGCCTAGCCCCTTCTAATAGGTAAACCTGAAGTGTAAGAGCAGAGACGTTTTTTTAAAGGAGGAAGAAAAGAACTAGCTGGCAGGTAAAATGCAGACAAAAGAAGAGAACAAAGAGATGACTCAGTAGCCCGCTCAGTGATTTCCCTCTGGATGGGGCTCTGTCTGTCTGTCTGTCTGTCTGTCTGTCTGTCTGTCTCTGTCTGTCTACCCACCTGGTATGCTTATGTTATTAGCACACCTACGCACTGTACCACCACTCTGAGCATCATGACAGTACCAACCGACACACTACAGGATCATTACAAGATCATTACACTCACACAGACGGATTAGTCTGATAAAGAGTAGGACCTGTTAGATGTGTTACTGGCTGTTCCACCAGTCAATTACAAACAGAGGGGAGAGGAGGGGAACGCTGTAGCATGGCAAAGGTTGATTATGGTCAGGTTAATTTAGCTGCTCCCTCCCTCTGCAAGGTCTTGTTAAGAGTACTCAAGCATTTCATTTCATGAATTCCAAATAAGGCCGGTTCATATTAAGTATCTGAAGGAAGTCAAATATTGATAGGTAGCAGCTAATTGGCACTTTAAAAATGCTTAAAAACTGCACGCACGCATGTCCCCCCCCTCCCCCCCCCGCACACACACGCGCACACACACACACACACACACACACACACACATACACACACACACACACGCACACACACACGCACACACACAGCACAATCCTCCTTCTACTGGTCATCATAGCTAACTTCACATGTCCCTGCGAGCGTCAGATGGAGACCCTGCATTCTAATCTCAATCTACTGAATCTTCTACTTCCTTTTCTTCTCAGATCAACAGCTGCAATACATTTTCATTACACCTGTGTGAAGCGCTTCAAATAGAGCCACAGAAGCAGAAACTAATTAGTCTGTAATGTATTGACTAATGGCCACAGCCTCTGGAGACAGCTGGCAGCGGTCACAATACCACCATATTCCCTACATAGTTCACTACTTTTGATTAGGGCCCTATGTAGGGAATAGGGTGTCATTTGGGACGCATCCCTGCAATTGTTCTAAGAGTGCTGCTGCTCCCTCCGACTGCACTCAGGTCCACGTTGGATTCACAACCACAATCATTTATCATTACAAGCACATTAAATTGAACCGCATAGACCATAACGGGGGTAATTTATATCATTTTGTGTTAGGATGTCCAGTTTTTTACAAGATCTTGAAAGCATGTGATATGTGTGAGCTAATGAATCTACTAGCCTTTTATCAAGAATATAAACTGATGTGTTTTCTTCTTCGGGGGGTTGTTTTGTTGTTTCATGCATCGTGCTCAGTGTTTCTTGAAGACTAAAGCCGATCACACATGAACAGGAAAAAACCCTTGTGTAAATGTATGTAGGATTTAAATAGCAAGCGATTCAATGTATGACCAGGTCTTTTTCTCTGGAGGTTCTCTGCTGATGAATGGAGAATGACATGATAGCATCACCAGGTGTGGTGACTGCAGCCTAAAGCTCCTGTCCATGACATGTGAAACATGAGATATCCCTCTCTAGGTTGGGATTCTGATTCTGACTCCTCAGGTTCATAGGTTTTTACAGGATAGAATTCCCTTTCTTCATCAACAATGGCTGCTGAGTGCAGTGTGTGTGTAGTGTACGGTGTGTGGGTGCTAAGCTGGTGTTAGTGGCCATTCACACCTCCTTCTGCTCTGCTACTACAGCATCTTCACACACACACACACACACACACACACACACACACACACACACACACACAGGCGCACACACACACACACAGGCGCACACACACACACACACAGGCGCACACACTAACACACGCGCACTAACACACGCGCACACACACACACACACACACACACACACACACACAAACACACACACACACAGGCGCACACACACATACACACACACACAGGCGCACACACACGCACACTAACACACGCGCACACACACAAACCAACACAATTACTTAAACCACAGGTGAAGCCTTGGAAAGGATACACAAGACAAATATGTAGTCATCCTCATGCCTGACCTCATGACCAACATATCTGACTCAGAATGGTGTGATGGTCATCCTCATGCCTGACCTCATGACCAACATATCTGACTCAGAATGGTGTGATGGTCATCCTCATGCCTGACCTCATGACCAACATATCTGACTCAGAATGGTGTGGTGGTCATCCTCATGCCTGACCTCATGACCAACATATCTGACTCAGAATGCTGTGATGGTCATCCTCATGCCTGACCTCATGACCAACATATCTGACTCAGAATGGTGTGGTGGTCATCCTCATGCCTGACCTCATGACCAACATATCTGACTCAGAATGGTGTGATGGTCATCCTCATGCCTGACCTCATGACCAACATATCTGACTCAGAATGGTGTGATGGTCATCCTTATGCCTGACCTCATGACCAACATATCTGACTCAGAATGGTGTGGTGGTCATCCTCATGCCTGACCTCATGACCAACATATCTGACTCAGAATGATGGTCATCCTCTGAAGTGGTCATCGTGACCAACATATCTGACTCAGAATGATGGTCATCCTCTGAAGTGGTCATCGTGATCAACATATCTGACTCAGAATAATGGTCATCCTCTGAAGTGGTCATCGTGATCAACATATCTGACTCAGAATGATGGTCATCCTCTGAAGTGGTCATCGTGATCAACATATCTGACTCAGAATGATGGTCATCCTCTGAAGTGTTCATCGTGATCAACATATCTGACTCAGAATGATGGTCATCCTCTGAAGTGGTCATCGTGATCAACATATCTGACTCAGAATGATGGTCATCCTCTGAAGTGGTCATCGTGACCAACATATCTGACTCAGAATGATGGTCATCCTCTGAAGTGGTCATCGTGATCAACATATCTGACTCAGAATGATGGTCATCCTCTGAAGTGGTCATCGTGATCAACATATCTGACTCAGAATGATGGTCATCCTCTGAAGTGTTCATCGTGATCAACATATCTGACTCAGAATGATGGTCATCCTCTGAAGTGGTCATCGTGACCAACATATCTGACTCAGAATGATGGTCATCCTCTGAAGTGGTCATCGTGATCAACATATCTGACTCAGAATGATGGTCATCCTCTGAAGTGGTCATCGTGACCAACATATCTGACTCAGAATGATGGTCATCCTCTAAAGTGGTCATCGTGACCAACATATCTGACTCAGAATGATGGTCATCCTCTGAAGTGGTCATTGTGATCAACATATCTGACTCAGAATGATGTTCATCCTCTAACGTGGTCATCGTGACCAACATATCTGACTCAGAATGATGGTCATCCTCTAAAGTGGTCATCGTGATCACTACACTTTCCAGATGATGAAGGGACTTTAACATCAACAGTTGTTTTCTTACAGGGCTCCAGATGATTCAGCTCCACTATAAAGCCAACAACAGTCATGGCTGGCAATCAATCACAGCCTCTGACTACACGCCAATAACACCATTCACAGGGGGTTAGGTGTCCATGGTAACACCATCAAAGGGAATTTACAATGAGACTAATAAACTCTGGGTAAAGTTTCTAATATATCCAGGCTCTATGCCAGAACCCCTTTATTCCATCGCTTTATTGTGTTGCTCTTTACCCTTCTCTCTTTCTCTCCTCTGCTTGTTCTCTTCTCTCGTTCATTAGTTTGCTCTGTCACTCTCTCTCCCGCAGGATGGAGAGAGAGAGAGAAAGGGAGAGAGAGAGAGGGAGAGAGATGGATAGAGAAATACAGAGAGAGAGAAAGAGAGAGAGAGAAAGGGAGATAGAGAGGGAGAGAGGGAGAGAGAGAGGGTGTTCCTAGGGAGGGACAATAAGGACATAAATCAGATGCCACAGAACACCCCCCTCCTCCTCCCCCCTCATTCTCCTCCTCCTACTCTCCTCCCTTCTCCCCCCCCCCCCCCCTCCTCTCTACCTATCTTATATCCCCCAGTACTAGCGGTGACATCAGCCTCCTGTTTAAGGCCCCGACCAGCTAATGGAGCGTAGCCAGACTTAGCATTAGCTGGGCTGCCATGCTTGGCCCACCAACCAACTCACTGAGGGAGCCAGAGGAAGGAAGGACACTCCGGCACAATGAAACACACCAGCCAGCCAGCCAGAACAATACCCCCTCAATCAAATGCAATCTCTCTCTGGGTGGCAACACACACACAGCCAGGGACATGCACATACAAACACAGGTACACACACACACACACACACACACACACACACAATCTTCGTCCTCTCTATTAGCTACTTTAACATTGTGGATGAAAATGACAACACTACTTTCCCTCCGAGCCATGTGAAACCTGTTAGTGTGAGTGTGGCGTCTAAATGCCCGTTTTTGTCTTATAAGGTGTTACAGAGAAAATGAATTGAGAGGGCATGTATAGGACCAAGGACATTGAGAAGGACATTACCCTGTTGATCTGTACACATCAATTTAGCTCCACCCGGCAGACAGATGGTAGAGAATCCAGTGTAATACACAGGGACTGCATCTTTAAGGCGTATCACCCTGATAACAGCCCCATAAAGCAGATCATTTTAAAGTCAGAGCATCTCAGTCTTGAATGCACTTGGAACGGAAGCCATTTTCAAGCGACATAAAGTTTAACATAGCACTACATCTGCTGCAGCGCTAGCTTCCTTCCACGCTACATGGGATTGACTGGGCTGGGGATTTCATTCGTTTCTAGAGAGAGAGAGAGAGAGAGAGAGAGAGAGAGGGAGCACTGTGTCACACTGGATTCCTCCTTCCTGGCCACTCTGGCCCTTTCCATCTCCCTACTCTGCTCTTCCACCTCTCGCCACTTTGGGGTTAAGATTCCCTAGGTACAGATTTAGGACAGCTTCCCCTCCCTAATCCAAACCATCAGTAAGGATAATACACAACTGACCAAAGATTTGCCTCTAGGGGAAACTTCACCCAACACCATATCTCTTCACCTCCCGTCTTTGCAACAACATTGTTGTGACTTGGCTCCAGTGACCCTTATCTAACCCTGTATTGGCCTCTGGTGAATTTATATTCTGTAAATCTATCAACTGTTATGGTATCATCGTCATCAAGATGTCAACAACATGACGTTTTAAAACCCTAAAATGATTGGCATAATGTAATTGTTTTGAAGGCATTTGTTTAATTGAAAAACAACAAAACATTTCAAGGAGAATTAGTGTGTATTGTAATGAATACATTTGAAAAGCCATTGCGTAACAGAAATATATTCATACATCACCCACTAATAACATTCGTAGCACAATTCCCGAACACTTGAATTGAATTGAAAAGCTTTCTGTTTTCCCTGAATAACTGACTGTAGTGAAACCAAGGTCGTAACTTTGCTATATATTACATGAAATGAGCACAAGGCCTTTACTAAGTTCTCTGATTTAAAAAATGACACTGAAAATGTCCAGGATCTTCAGACATTGAACAATGACAGTTACCTAACTCCTGGAGCAAAATAAACTATTTCTGAGCAAGTTTTCCCAATACTAATGAACATATCCTCCACTTAGCCTTTCATTCAGTTGGTGACTGAGAATGAGAGGGAGCCTGATCACTAATTCAGACAGTATAGATTAGTGATTGTCAAGGGCAGACTTTGAATTCTGCCCTGGCCATTTGAAAGCAAGCCTCACTACATAAATGTAATGGATCGATGGTGACGGAGGCCTGGAAATGCTCGGAGACCTTGCTAATTTCTGTAGCTAGATTATCATAGACAACTGGGAACATTCTGCTCTCCAAACCATTACTAAGAGCCCAATGATCTATGAACAGCTATCGAGGAAAGTGCAAGGTGTTCAGAGGCACACAAACAGCCCCATAAACCTCTATATCACACAGATAAAAGCATGGTCACACACACACACACACACAAGCACACGTTCCGATTTGAGCAGGGAATTGCCAGGGACCTCACGATACGACATTATCATTATACTTAGGTGCCAATACGATATGTGTTGGGATTTTCACAATTCTATATGTATTGCGATTGAAAACGGTGATTTTATTGTGATTCCATGCTCCAAACATTGCATACCATATGTCTGCTGCAGAGGGCCAAGAGAGAGAGAGCCATGAGAAAATGTGTTTTGATCAGTCATGGAAATGAAAGTGCTGAAAACATATTGGCTCCCTATTTAAAAGAAGATGGAGAACAAGCTGTTCCATATCTCAATAATATTGCGATATGGGACTGTATACATTTATTCCCCCATCACTAGTTCAGATACAAAATCCTTTATTTCCCACACTATTTTAACTGGAGGTAGTGCTCCTCACTTCTTCCTCAAATTCTCAAATGCCAGGAGAATAAATGTAAATTCCAGCTTTGTTTAGCTGAATCAACGATCCACTGGAGAGTGAGAACTACAACTTAACTTCTCATATGGTGACCTGGAGACAGGGAATTTATCCTTGACAGGGATGGAATACCACTAAGAGCAATCGAAAATGTTCCCACAATCAATTTGTGGGGCCTAATTACTTTGTTAATTAGTTAAAGTATTTACTTAAAAAATCCTGTGTCAACAAAAAAAGCAGAAGCGAGAGTGGTGAGTGTTTTGTCTTTTGTGAGAGAGCCTTTTAAACAGCTCACCCCGACTCTAAACACTGCACTCAGCTGGCTTGGTTTGCCTCCACATCTCTTTTGTGAGATGTCTTTCATAATGAGGGTGTCCTGTTGCGCCGAGCGTCTCCACCATGCTGTTCAGAGGAGCTTCACCCATCCACATCCTGACACCCTGAAGGATAGGAGCAGCAGGAAGCATATGGCCAGAGAGAGAGAGAGAGAGAGAGAGAGAGATAGAGGGTGACGCCCCTAGTGACGCCCTAGGAACAGAAGTGTCTGAATAAAGTGTGTTATAACGAGAGGTGTTGATTCTTTTGATTCCACCATGCAGAGAAAATTATTCATCAAATTCTTATCCGAGACTGAACAGTCTTAAACATCTATCACCTATTCTCTCTGTCACCTATTTTGTGATTCCATAGTCCTTGAGACTAAAGGGTGGTCTGAGATTGGTTCTGGAGAAGGCTGATTTCCACTACATAAACATGAGGTTTTGGCCAGAGTTTTCAGTTCGTATTTGTCAGGTAACCCTTTCCTACAGTCAAATGACCAAATTGCTCGCTAGTGGCCTCATGGGTAGAATGTTATTAATATGTATAAGCTTTATTTTATTTTTTTAACTGTGTTTCTATGAAAAACGGTTTTGTTATATTTCAGTATTCTGTGATGTATAAAAGGTGTAATATTGGAATGAAAATTCTAAATGGAATACATTTAAACTCTATAACGTGCCTTCTGAAAGCATTCAGACCCCTTCCCTTTTTCCACATTTTGTTACGTTACAGTCTTATTCTAAAATGGATTCAATAAATAAAAAATCCTCATCAATGGGATAAAGAGCAAAAACAGGTTTTTAGAAATGTTTGCAAAAAATACAATATTTAAACAAATACTTTATTTACATTAAGTATTCAGACCCTTTGCTATGAGACTCTTCATTTTGCTCAGGTGCATCCTTTTTCCATTGATCATCCTTGAGATGTTTCTACAACTTGATTGGAGTCCACCTGTGGTAAATTCAATTGATTGGACTTGATTTGGAAAGGCACACACCTGTTTATATAAGGTCCCACCAGTTGACAATGCATTTCAGAGCAAAAACAAAGCCATGAGGTCGAAGGAATTGTCCATAGAGCTCCAAGACAGGATTGTGTCGAGGCACAGATCTGGGGAAGGGTACCAGAAAATTGGTGTCCTTCCCCAGTGGCTTCCATCATTCTTAAATGGAAGAGGTTTGGAACCACCAAGACTCTTCCTAGAGCTGGCCACCTGGCCAAACTGAACAATCGGGGGAGAAGAGCATCTGTCAGGGAGGTGACCAAGAACCTGATGGTCACTCTGACAGAGCTCCAAATTTCCTCTGTGGAGATGGGAGAACCTTCCAGAAGGACAACCATCTCTGCAGCACTCCACCAATCAGGCCTTTATGGTAGAGTGGCCACACGAAAGAAGCTCCTCAGTAAAAGGCACATGACAGCCCACTTGGAGTTTGCCAAAATGCAAAGGCTTGAGAGGATCTGCAGAGAAGAATGGGAGAAACTCCCCAAATACAGGTGTGCCAAGCTTGTAGCGTCATACCCAAGAAGACTTGAGGCTTCAACAAAGCACTGAGTAAAGGGTCTGAATACTTCTGTAAATTAAATATTTGAGTTTTTTTAAATATATTTGTAAAAAAACTTTTTTTTAATTGCTTTGTCATTATGGGGTATTGTGTGTCGATTGATGAGGGGGGAAAACTATTTTAGAATAAGGCTGTAAAATCAATTTTAGAATAAGGCTGTAAAGTAACAAAATGTGGAAAAAAATCAAGGGGTCTGAATACTTTACGAATGCACTGTATCTGACATGGTACAGGTGTCGTCTTTTTTTTAAGCCCATAACCATGTGTGTGAGGTGTAAACTTTTGTCTCAAAGTAGATTTGTTTAAGACTACCAAGAAACATTGTGTGTGATCCTGATTTAGTCCACTAGTAAAAGGTTAAGGAGAAATATGGTCTGGAAAACCAAAATGTGGTGGGCTATTTCTGTCGACAACAAGCATAATTAAAGTTTGCTGGTTGGCTGGCTAAGTGGTCAGCTCTGGGTATAGCTAGACCTAGTACACAAGGCTGCATGCGTCACAACGGACAGGGGCCAAACAGAGCTGGACTCTCCAGTCTGGAGACAGGACGGGACACTGCTGGCCAGGCCTCTCTCTCCCTGCCAACTGTCAAATCGGCCATCTCTCCCTCTCTGTCTCTGCTGTGACAAGAAGCTGAGCTCAACTGTGACTGGGCAGGCCCTAGCTGCATGAGATAACCTGTCCCTCCCCATCTCTATCATTGTATCGCGGCATCACCTGCCTCCTGGGCACAGCCTCGACTCCCCTGCTGCTTTCCCTCTGTCTGGCCCTCGTCCCCTTCCTGTCTGGGCTGCTCCCAGCACGCCTTCCCAGACCCATGGCCTGGGCCAGCCTTGAGCATAGCTGAGTCCACACACTCCACAGTACATCACTCACTAGAGTCCTCCTACCCTGGCTGGCTAGCTGGCTGGCTGGGTGTGGTGGTGCCACAGTACAGACAGGGCACAGACTAGAATTACCCTCCTGATTACACCTAATTTGGGTGATTTTCACAAACTTGGTAAAACTCTTGATAATACTTGGTAATACTCTTGATAAAACTTGGCAATACTCTTGATAATACTTGGTGATACTCTTGATAATACTTGGTAATACTCTTGGTAATACTTGGTAATACTCTTGATAATACTTGGTAATACTCTTGATAAAACTTGGTAATACGCTTGATAATACGTGGTAATACTCTTGATAATACTTGGTAATACTCCTGATAATACTTGGTAATGCTCTTGATAATACTTGGTAATACTCTTGATAATACTTGGTAATACTCTTGATAATACTTGGTAATACTCTTGGAAATACTTGGTAATACTCTTGATAATACTTGGTAATACTCTTGGTAATACTCGGTAATACTTTTGGTAATACTCTTGGTCATTTTTTTATTTATTTTGTAATGGATTCAAAAGGCACTCGCACATCTGAGCTATTTTAGTTGCAGGTGCATGGTAACAGTTGAATAATATGAGAAAGAAGAGAAAACCTGTACGCTGCTCTTGATAGTATCACTGCTCTTTAACACGCTTTACAGTTGAAGTCGGAAGTTTACATACACCATAACCAAATACATTTAAACTCAGTTTTTCACATTTCCTGACATTTAATCCTAGTAAAAATTCCCTGTCTTAGGTCAGTTAGGATCACCACTTTATTTTAAGAATGTGAAATGTCAGAATTATAGTGAATGATTTATTTCAGCTTTTATGTCATTCATCACATTCCCAGTGGGTCAGAAGTCTACATACACTCAATTAGTATTTGGTAGCATTGCCTATAAATTGTTTAACTGGGGTCAAACGTTTTGGGTAGCCTTCCACAAGCTTCCCACAATAAGTTGGGTGAATTTTGGCCCATTCCTCCTGACAGAGCTGGTGTAACTGAGTCAGGTTTGTAGGACTCCTTGCTCACACACAGCTCTTTCAGTTCCGCCCACAAATGTTCTATATGATTGAGGGCATGGCTTAGTGATGGCCACTCCAATACCTTGACTTTGTTGTCCTTAAGCCATTTTGCCACAACTTTGGAAGTATCCTTGGGGTCATTGTCCATTTGGACAAAAACGTCAGAGTAATCTGAAATGGTGGCATTCATTCATGTTCACATTTACAACATAACATACATAGGCATTTCATCATTAAGACCTTTAGGAAATAATGTCTGAAGGGTGAAAATCCCAAAACAGTATTATTTATATCACCTCCCCTGTCTGATATCTTACATTTCTCTACGCCACAAAATACAAAAGTAGAAATGTCATGTTTTCGGTCATTAAAATGTACTGCGACTGGATAATCCCTGTCGTTTCTCCCGATTTAACTTGTATGTTCACTAATTCTCTGTTTGAGAGAACGAGAGGTTTTACCTACATAACACAGCCCACATGGACATTTAATCATGTAGATAACATGGGTGGTAGAGCACGTAATAATGTAATTTATTTGGAACCGTTTTCCTGTATGTGGGTGGCAGATATATTCACACTTCATCATGTTGTTACGCTGTGCGCAACCTCTGCATTTATAGCTACCATTCGGAAGAGGGCGTAAAATAGCCTGGCTCATTTTCTTTTGTGGCTGGCTGTTTGCATGGACCAATTTATCGCGTAAATTGCGACCTGTCCTATAATAAGTGGTGGATTCTTAAATTCAGTCAGCAAACTGTGTCCGATGATAAAACATGCCAGTGTTTCTTAACCAAATCTCCCACTTACAGAGTGTTCTTGTAGTGGGTATGTTTTTGTAGCGGTTTATCTCGTGTTTTCCCTGATGCCAAATTAGGTGCTTCATCCACACATTATGGAGAGTGTAGCATCTTATTAGAAACCTATTACATCTCCACTGCTTTTTCTAGATAGTCCTCTGTGGAGTGGCATATATGGCTTAGTCTGAAAAGCTGGCTTCTTGGAAGTCCTCTTTTTAATGGCTCAGGGTGGAAGCTGTACCCCTGTAATAAGAGTATTCTAGAGCTGGCTGAATATGTTTTGATGTATACTGTAACTATTTCAGGTTTGATGAGGATTACAACCTCTGTTTCTTTTCTATACAGAGTTATAAACAGGGTTTCATTTGATTTCTCAATCTACATATCGAGGTAATGAACACGTTTAGTGTCACATTCAATAGTGAATATGAGATTGGGGTCAATGTAATCGAGTAATGCCATAAAGTCTGACAGCTCTTCTCCCGTTCCTGCCAATATGGACATCTAATGTGACTAAATTAAAAGAGCAGTTATACTAGCTTTGAGCTAAATAAAACAAGACCATGCATACAATAATCTCCTTACCGTAACACTTCTAAAGTTAGAAACATGGCAAACTGAAAATGTTGCACATTTGTTTAATTTCCTAATATTCAGGAGAGTTACTACAACAATATTTCAACCAAAAATATGACATTTTGATTTTCAGCGGGTTTTAATTTCAAATTTGTATTTATTACTTCTACCCCTGTTTCTCCCCAATTTCATGGTATCCAATTGGTAGTTACAGTCTATGTCTCATCGCTGCAATTCCCCTATGGACTCCGGAGAGGTGAAGGTCAAGAGCCATGCGTCCTCAGAAACATGACCCCGCAAAGCCTCACTGCTTCTTGACACACTGCTCTCCTTACCCGAAACCAGCCGCACCATTGTGTCAGAGGACACACCATCCAACTGATGACACACAACTGTGTGCTTGCAGGCACCCGTGTGTTTTCATTTGAATCCGTTGCCATTACCATAGTATAACACAGTTACAGTAATTATAATCTTAAATGGGTTAATGGGGTGCTAAAACAATTATCACATTTAAACATAATTAAAGAGAAAATACTGGCTTACCTTGTACCAATCTTTGATTTTCTCTTCTTAGAGATTTTTGTATTTTTGATTTAACTAGGCAAGTCAGTTAAGAACAAATTTTTATTTACAATGGCGGCATACACCGATCAAACCCTAACCCGGATGACGCTGGGCCAATTGTGCGCTGCCCTATGGAACTCCCAATCACGGCTGGTTGTGATACAGCCTGGAATCGAACCAGGTTCTGTAGTGACGCCTCTAGCACTGATGCAGTGCCTTAGACCGCTGCACCACTCGGGAGCCCAGATGCATTATGGGTTGATTTATTAGGATTTTTTTTTAAAAACACTACTTGAAGAAATCCTAAGGTAATGTCTAAAATATGACAAGTCTGAAATGTGAATACCCAGAAATAATAACTGTCTTGGAATATGTACCACTTTTAAACAACATTTTATTGGTTTTAATTAAATATGTAAGTTATTTTTATAAATTCAATGCATGTAAAGTCCTACAAAATTACGGTAATGAGATTTTTAGTAAAGATTTCATTAAAATATATTTTTTTAAATAAAAAGATTTAAGCACTAAACAAGTTAAAGAGCAATAGTGAGCATTAATATGATAGTCAATTATATACAAAAAACGTGGCTATATTCAGTGCCTTTGGAAAGTATTCAGACCAGTTGACTTTTTCCACATATTGTTATGTTACAGCCTTATTCTAAAATTAATTAAATCGTTTTTTCCCCCACATCATATATACACAAAGTTACATAATGACAAAGCAAAAACATGTTTTTATACATTTTAACAAAAAATTATAATAATAAAAATATCACATTTACATTACTATTCTGACACTTCACTCAGTACTTTGTTGAAGCACATTTGGGCGCGATTACAGCCTCGAGTCTTCTTGGGTATGACGCTACAAGCTTGGCACACCTTTTTTTGGGGAGTTTCTCACATTCTCTGCAGATCCTCTTAAGCTCTGTCAGGTTGGATGGGGAGCGTTGCTGCACAGCTATTTTCAGGTCTCTCCAGAGATGTCTGAGTTCTGGCTGGGCCACTCAAGGACATTCAGAGACTTGTTCTGAAGCCACTCCTGTGTTGTATTGGCTGTATGCATTGGGTCGTTGTCCTGTTGGAAGGTGAACCTTCGCCCCAGTCTGAGGTCCTGAGCACTCTGGAGCAGGTTTTCATCAAGGATCTCTGTGTACTTTGCTCCGTTCATGCTTCAATCCTGACTAATCTCCAAGTCCCTGCCGTTGAAAAACATCCCCACAGCATGATGCTGCCACCACCATGCTTCACGGTAGGGATGGTGCCAGGTTTCCTCCATAGGTGACGCCTGGAGTTCAATCTTGGTTTCATCAGACCAGAGAATCTTGTTTCTCATGGTCTGAGAGTCTTTAGGTGCCTTTTAGCAAACTCCAAGCAGACTGTCGTGTGCCTTTTAATGAGGAGTGGCTTCCGTCTGGCCACTCTACCATAACGGCCTGATTGGTGGAGTGCTGCAGAGATGGTTGTCCTTCTGGAAGGTTCTACCATCTCCACAGAGGAACTCTAGAGCTCTGTCAGAGTGACCATCGGGTTCTTGATCACCTCCCTGACGACGGCCCTTCTCCCCCGATTGCCCAGTTTGGCCGGGCGGCCAGCTCTAGGAAGAGTCTTGGTGGTTCCAAACTTCTTCCATTTAAGAATGATGGAGGCCACTGTGTTCTTGGGAATCTTCAATCTGCAAAACATTTTGGTACCCTTCCCCAGATCTGTGCCTCGACACAATCCCGTCTCGAAGCTCTACTGACAATTCCTTTGACCTCATAGCTTGGTTTTTGCTCTGACATGCACTGTCAACTGTGGGACCTTATATAGACAGGTGTGTGCCTTTCCAAATCATGTCCAATCAATTGAATTTACCACAGGTGGACCCCAATCAAGTTGTAGAAACATCTCAAGGATGATCAATGGAAACAGAATGCACCTGAGGTCACCTGAGCTCAATGATTTACTTATGTAAATAAGCTATTTCAGTTTTTTACATTTGCAAAAAATATCTAAAAACCTGTTTTGATTTTGTATTATGTGATTGCTGAGGATTTGTATTTATTTAATCTATTATAGAATAAGGCTGTAACGTAACAAAATGTGGAAAAAGTCAAGGGGTCTGAGTTGGATTTATAAGAATCACCCATTTCCTGGAGTCTTTACTGAGTGTTACTGGAGGTTACATATCAGTCCTCCATTCAGAGAGAGAGTGGGCAGATAACAATCCAAGATCTGCACATTTCCCTTTCCAGACACTCTTGAGAATTCAAAACTATATTTTTCATCCAGAACCCAGTCACAGACAATGTCATTTATTCAGCCACAGCCAGTGTGATATAAGCACCCACTTATGAAAACAAACTAACAAGCAAAACCACTCACTCTAGTTCTGTTGGCAGTGAGACAAATGTGAATTAGAACAATGAGAGAGAAAGTGTGTGGAAGCAGATCAGCTTTCAGACTCCAGACTTGATCAAAGCCCAGACAGACAGACAGACAGACAGACAGACAGATCTGTCTGTGACAGTGACACTGCCTCTGAGGCCGGCGTGTTTTCTGATGGCTTTCTGACTGACAGCTCTGAGTCAGTGACTGTGTCCCAAATGGCACTCTATTCACCTTTATAGTGTACTGCTTTCAAAAGTAAAAAGTAATGCACTATAATAGCGTACCATTTAGGATGCAGCCAGTGTCAAAGTGACAGCAACTACTCAGGGGACAGCTTGCAGGATGAGAGAAGAGGAACCAGGAAGGAAGGGACAGCTTGAGGGTGTCCCTACCTGTGCCCTCCAACATAAAGTCTACATCCCTCACCAGGTGGAGATCAGGGCCTGTACTCACAAAGTATCTAAGAGAAAAAGTGCTGATCTAGGATCAGATTTCTCTTTGAGATCATAAATGAATAGGATCATATGGACAAGGAGAATATAATCAGCACACCTAGTACAGTGAGACACTTTTTGAATACGGGCCCATCACACTACCCTCTGTATCCCAGCCCCCCTACTGTCCTTAACAACTCCCCCATCTGGGGGTCTGCGGTGTAGAAGCCATTTACCAGCCCCAGCCTCTAGTACCAACCAACCCTCATCTCTATTGAATTACAGGAATTAAATCACAGATCCTTAATTAGGACCAATAAAGGTACCCTGTGGCTTAAGGAACCTCAGAGAGATGCTGTGATTGGGTAAAAATGTGAAAACATATGAAAATGAAATTGGTTTACCACTGAGTGCACGCACCATGACTCTGAGTGGAGGAGGAAAGTGGAGGAGAGGAGGAGAGGAAGAGAGGAGGAGAGGGGAGTCCCAGTGCGAGTCACACCTCCCCACCTCTGAAAAACTCTTATACTCTGTGTGTGACCAGGGGAATAGAAGAGGAGAAGGGAAGTATGGCGAGCCTGCCATCGTGTCGGGGAGGACTGGGCGAAGCTGGAGAACAGGGGGTATTCAGGGTAATACGTCTACCACCGAATACACTGGAGAGTGCTGCTGCAGCGATGAACGACGACTAACTGAAAGAGACAGGCCAGAAGCACACCCACACGCTTGTGCGGACATGCATACACACAGTGCACACACGTACACACACACAGAGTAAACACACACACACTCACGAGAGGTAGTTGCTGAGGAAAACCACAGCCAACACGTAGCCTGTCTACTCCAGCTGACCAACACCTCATAGTGTCAGGATGGCCACAAGCTTTAAACTGCCTTAAACTCATCACAACACTAACACTAAGTCTCCCCCTGTGCTCCCAGATTCACTAGGACATTGAAATGAAATTGAAATAAAAGACTTAGTAGTGGAGACATTTCTAGGTCTGCGAGAGCCAGCTAGAAGAGAATTGGCTTAAATGCAATGGGCAGGTAGGACTAGAGATTTGGAGGGTGTGAGTTGGAATTACAAGCATCTGTGAACACACACACATGCACACACGCACACATACACACATACAAACTCTAAATAAAATGGTTGGTTGTACACTCTCCCTAATTTTTTCTCCATTAGCTTGATGTGCTGTTTGTGATGTTGCTATTTTTGAAAACATGGTGGGAGAAATCTTGCTCCATCACAACACAATACACAGCGGCAAGCAGTAAGTACACAAACAAAAAACAGCCCCCAACCACCTTCCCACGCAGGCAGGCAGGCACTAATCCTCCCCTGCCCTAATTGTGGGTGCAGTCACCCCACGTTCACTTCCTCCCCAAACGGGAAGGCATGAAAGAGCTGGCTTATACAGAACTGTACCAGACCTCTCTCTCTCTCTCTCTCTCTCTCTCTCTCTCCCTCTCTCTTTCCATTTCTCTCCCTTTCTCCCTCATCGTCTCTCCCCCCTCCCCCCCCTCTCTCCCTCTCTCTTTCCATTTCTCTCCCTTTCTCCCTCATCGCCCCCCCCCCCTCTCTCTCTCCCTCTCTCTTTCCATTTCTCTCCCTTTCTCCCTCATCGTCTCCCCCCCCCTCTCTCTCTCTCATTCCATTTCTCTCCCTTTCTCCCTCATCGTCTCCCCCCCCCTCTATCTCTCCCTCTCTCTTTCCATTTCTCTCCCTTTCTCCCTCATCGTCTCCCCCCCCTCTCTCCCTCTCTCTTTACATTTCTCTCCCTTTCTCCCTCATCGTCTCTCCCCCCCTCTCTCCCTCTCTCTTTCCATTTCTCTCCTTTTCTCCCTCATCGTCTCACCCCCCCCTCTCTCTTTCCATTTCTCTTCCTTTCTCCCTCATTGTCTCTCTCCCCCTCTCTCGCTCTCCCTCTCCCTTTCTCCCTCATCGTCTCTTCCCCCTCTCCTTCCACCCCCTCTCTCTCTCTCTCTCCCTCTCTCTTTCCATTTCTCTCCCTTTCTCCCTCATCGTCCCCCCCCTCTCTCTCTCCCTCTCTCTTTCCATTTCTCTCCCTTTCTCCCTCATCGTCTCTCCCCCCTCCCCCCCCTCTCTCTCCCTCTCTCTTTCCATTTCTCTCCCTTTCTCCCTCATCGTCTCTCCCCCCTCCCCCCTCTCTCCCTCTCTCTTTCCATTTCTCTCCCTTTCTCCCTCATCGTCTCCCCCCCCCTCTCTCTCTCTCTCCCTCTCTCTTTCCATTTCTCTCCCTTTGTCCCTCATCGTCTCCCTCCCTCTCTCTTTCCATTTCTCTCCCTTTCTACCTCATCGTCTCCCCCCTCTCTCTCTCTCTCCCCCTCTCTTCTCATTTCTCTCCCTTTCTCCCTCATCGTCTCCCCCCCTCCCCTCTCTCCCTCTCTCTTTCCATTTCTCTCCCTTTCTCCCTCATCGTCTCCCCCCTCTCTCTCTCTCCCTCTCTCTTTCCATTTCTCTCCCTTTACCCCTCATCGTCTCCCCCTCTCTCTCTCTCTCTCTTTCCATTTCTCTCCCTTTCTCACTCATCGTCTCCCCCCCCTCTCTCTTTCCATTTCTCTCCCTTTCTCCCTCATCACCCCCCTCTCTCTCTCTCTCCCCTCTCTCTCTCCCCCCTCTCTCCCTCTCTCCCTCATCGTCTCCCCCCCCCCTCTCTCTCTCTCTCCCTCTCTCTTTCCATTTCTCTCCCTTTCTCCCTCATCGTCCCCCCCCCCCTCTCTCTCTCTCTCTCTCTCTCTCTCCCCTCTCTCTTTCCATTTCTCTCCCTTTCTCCCTCATCGTCCCCCCCCCCTCTCTCTCTCATAGTAATAGCCTAAGGTGATTATAAATTGTGGAGGAGGGCTAAATCACAGCCTTTGTTTCCTGAAAATGGGTTTAAAATAGTGTAACCTACAACAATATGGGACAGATCTCTCTCTGCACATGCCTTTGGAGGGTAAAAAAAGGTCAGCCAGTATTGAGGTCAAGAAGGTACTCCTGTCCATTAAAGATGGAGAAGAGGAGAGTAGATTGGGGGTAGTTGCTAGTTGTTTACCAGCACATTCTCAATGAAAGCTGCTCTGACTACTCTGACATCATAATGGCTGCTATTCCACATGTCAAGAGGACATGCAGCTAAATCACACAGTCACTGGAGACACATTAGAAACAAGGTATTAAATGGTTCAGCAATTAATTCCTTTTAATCAAAAAAGCCATCAGTCAAGCCAGCGCCCCCCCCCCCACTGTGCTGCTCTCCCCCTCCAGGCTATTGTGTGTGGAGACAGACTGGTGGTCCACATACTGGTGTACTGTCTATTTTACTGTCTAAGACACACTGAGACACACAGAGACACACAGAGACACAAAGACATACTGAGACACAGAGACACACAGAGACACACAGAGACATACTGAGACACACAGAGACACACAGAGACATACTGAGACACACAGTGACACACTGAGAAACACAGATACATACTGAGACACACAGAGACATACTGAGACACACAGAGAAACACAGATACATACTGAGACACACAGAGACACACAGAGACACACAGAGACACACAGAGACACACTGAGACACACTGAGACACACTGAGACACACTGAGACACACTGAGACATAAAGAGACATACAGAGACACATATACATACTGAGACGCACAGAGACATACAGAGACACACTGAGACATACTGATACATACAGAGACATACAGAGACATACCGAGACATACAGAGACACACTGAGACATACAGAGACATACTGAGACATACAAGACATACAGAGACATACTAAGACATACTGAGACATACAGAGACATTCTGAGACATACAGAGACATACTGAGACATACTGAGACACACAGAGACATACTGAGACATACTGAGACATACTGAGACACACAGAGACATACTGAGACATACTGAGACACACAGAGACATACAGAGACATACTGAGACACACAGAGACACACAGACATACTGAGACACACAGAGACATACTGGCTACTGGTGGACAGCTTAGCATATAGAGGGGGCCCGTCCACGCTGGCCACAGCACTGTCTGTTTTGGTTTGTTTCACTGTTGTAACACTCATAGGGCAAAAACAAGCCACCACATCTCAACGCTGGTGCTGAAAATGTGCCGATCTAATGTCCTATCATGCTCTATAAGGGCATAACATCGACTGAATGGAGAAGCAGAGAGGCTTAAACTTGCACTCACGGGGCATGAATTTCCTGTCTTTCTTCCAATGTCATTTTGAGAGCATTGTCCCACTATGAAATAAAAGAGCCCCCAGTCCACTGTGCAGCTACAGCAGAACTGAACAGAAAAGACAGACAGGCACCACCCTGGTCTCCATAGTTGGTTGGCAGGACAGGACTTATTTCATTATTCCACTGAAGGCTTGATTAGACAGAGATCATTTACGAGCCACTTCATTGCCAATTCAACGGGCACATCACCTGTAAATAATGGAAACTCTTCATGTCCATTCCGACATAATCATATGGCTATCACATTAATGCATCGTGCAGGGCTCACTTTGGGGTCACCACGAGGGCTGCTTTAAATCTAAGACGAGCTGTCTCCATAATTCTGGCCCAGCACCTTAATAGACACACAGAAGAACTACACAGAAATGGCTGCATTGTAAATGGAGAAATTGAAATTAAACGAAGCAATTATTTTATGGATAGAAATATGAAGGGGGTGGCACAAATTGTTCAGTTCACTGACTATTCTACCTCCAACTGGGAGAATTCTGATTGAATCATTAGTCTCAATCAACAATCAATGAATCGATTGATAAGGTTAGGAGTTTGCACAGTTTGTGGAATATTAGATGATGGCGTTAAGTATGAGTTATAAGAGGTGAATGAAATGACATGATGGAATGAGGCACTGTTGAATTGTAGTCGACCCCTGAGAGGATTGGAGAGAATTGTCTTTCTGTACCGTTTGTTAATTAAACCTTTGTTAAAACTTGAATTGATAGCAAAAAAAAATGTAATTAACAAAAGTTATGAATATTAATTTTCCAATTTGAAATGGGCTCTCACCTAGAGTTCCTTTTCCCATCATCCCTCTCTCAAACACACATAACAAAAAGACTGAATAATTTATCAATTTACTTCTTATATTTAAATGAATTAATTCAGTGATGCAAAAAACCAGCCATCCTCCACATCCCCCTCCCTCGTCTTCCTCTACTTTGTAATGAAACGGTTAAGAGAAGGAGAGAAGGAGGGAGTTCTGCCTGTGGGGGTTTATCATACAGGAGAACACCCTCCTGTATGAGAAACCTCTGCATGTCTACCACCCTCCTGTATGATAAACCTCTGCATGTATACCACCCTCCTGTAGGATAAACCTCTGCATGTCTACCACCCTCCTGTATGATAAACCTCTACATGTCTGCCACCCTCCGGTAGGATAAACCTCTGCATGTCTACCACCCTCCTGTATGATAAACCTCTACATGTCTACCACCCTCCTGTATGATAAACATCTGCATGTCGAAGGTCAGGGTTACAGGGTTACGGGGTTAGGGTCAGAGTTACAGGGTCAGAGTTACAGGGTTAGGGTTACAGGGTTACGGGGTTAGGGTTACGGGGTTAGGGTCAGGGTTAGGGGGTTAGGGTCAGAGTTACAGGGTTAGGGTTACAGGGTTAGGGTTACAGGGTTAGGGTCAGGGTTAGGGTTACAGGGTTACGGGGTTAGGGTTACGGGGTTAGGATCAGGGCTACAGGGTTAGGGTTATGGGGTCAGAGTTATAGGGTTAGGGTTACAGGGTTAGGGTTATGGGGTTAGGGTTACGGGGTTAGGATCAGGGCTACAGGGTTAGGGTTACGGAGTTAGGGTTATGGTTACAAGGTTAGGGTTATGGGGTTTGGGTTACAGGGTTAGGGTTACGAGGTTAGGGTTACGGGGTTAGGGTCAGGGTTACAGGGTTAGGGTTACGGGGTTAGGGTTACAGGGTTAGGGTTACAGGGTTAGGGTTATGGGGTTAGGGTTAAAGGGTTATGGGGTTAGGGTTACAGGGTTAGGGTTACAGGGTTAGGGTTACAGGGTTAGGGTTACAGGGTTAGGGTTACGGGGTTAGGGTCAGGGTTACAGGGTTAGGGTTACGGGGTTAGGGTTATGGGGTTAGGGTTACAGGGTTATGGGGTTCGGGTTATGGGGTTAGGGTCAGCGTTATAGGGTTAGGGTTACAGGGTTAGGGTTATGGGGTCAGGGTTACAAGGTTAGGGTTATGGGGTTTGGGTTATGGGGTTAGGGTCAGGATTACAGGGTTAGGGTTACGGGGTCAGGGTTACAGGGTTAGGGTTACGGGGATAGGGTCAGGGTTACAGGGTTAGAGTTACGGGGTTAGGGTTACGGGGTTAGGGTCAGGGTTACAGGGTTTATTATTATTTTTAATTTCACCTTTATTTAACCAGGTAAGCTAGTTGAGAACAAGTTCTCATTTTAGAACTGCGACCTGGACAAGATAAAGCAAAGTAGTGCGACACAAATAACAACACGGAGTTACACATGGAATAAACAAGCGTACAGTCAATAACACAACAGAAAAAAAGAATGTTTACATACATAGCAGAATAACACTGGAGTGATAGATGAGCAGGTGATGATGAGCAGATGAAGGTGTGTAAGTAGTGATACTGGTGTGCAAAAGTGCAGCAAAGTAAATAAAACAATATTGGGATGAGGTAGGTAGATTGGGTGGGCTATTTACAGATGGACTATGTACAGCTGCAGCGATCGGTTAGCTGCTCAGATAGCTGATGTTTAAAGTTAGTGAGGAAAATGTAAGTCTCCAGCTTCAGCAATTTTTGCAATTCGTTCCAGTCACTGGCAGTAGAGAACTGGAAGGAAAAGCGGCCAAAGGAGGTGTTGGCTTTGGGGATGACCAGTGAGATATACCTGTTTGAGCGCGTGCTACGGGTGGGTGTTGTTATCGTGACCAGTGAGCTGAGATAAGGCGGAGCTTTACCTAGCATAGACTTATAGATGACCTGGAGCCAGTGGGTCTGGCAACGAATATGTAGCCAACTAGAGCATACAGGTCTCAGTGGTGGGTGGTATAAGGGGCTTTGGTAACAAAACAGATGGCACTGTGATAGACTACATCTAATTTGTTAAGTAGAGTATTGGAAGCTATTTTTTAGATGACATCGCCGAAGTCGAGGATCGGTAGGATAGTCAGTTTTACTAGGGTACGTTTGGCGTCGTGAGTGAGTGAGTGAGGCTTTGTTGTGAAATAGAAAGCTGATTCTAGATTTGATTTTGGATTGGAGATGTTTGACATGAGTCTGGAAGGAGAGTTTACAGTCAAGCCAGACACATAGGTATTTGTAGTTGTCCACGTATTCTAGGTCAGAACCATCCGGAGTAGTGATGCTAGTCGGGCGGGCGGTTGCTGGCAGCGAACGGTTGAAAAGCATGCATTTGGTTTTACTAGCGTTTAAGAGCAGTTGGAGGCCACAGAAGGAGTGTTGTATGGCATAGAAGCTCGTTTGGAGGTTAGTTTACACAGTGTCCAAAGAAGGGCCAAATGTATAGAGAATGGTGTCGTCTGCGTAGAGGTGGATCAGGGAATCACCCGCAGCAAGAGCGAAATCGTTGATATATACAGAGAAAAGAGTCGGCCCGAGAATTGAACCCTGTGTTACCCCCATAGAGACTGCCAGAGGTCCGGATAACAGACCCCCCGATTTGACACACAGAACTCTGTCTGCGAAGTAGTTGGTGAACCAGGAGAGGCAGTCATTTGAGAAGTCAAGGCTATTGAGTCTGCCAATAAGAATACAGTGATTGACAGAGTCGAAAGCCTTGGCCAGGTCGATGAAGACGGCTGCACAGCACTGTGATTGACAGAGTCGAAAGCCTTGGCCAGGTTGATGAAGACGGCTGCACAGTACTGTGATTGACAGAGTCGAAAGCCTTGGCCAGGTCGATGAAGACGGCTGCACAGTACTGTGATTGACAGAGTCGAAAGCCTTGGCCAGGTTGATGAAGACGGCTGCACAGTACTGTGATTGACAGAGTCGAAAGCCTTGGCCAGGTCGATGAAGACGGCTGCACAGTACTGTCTTTTGTCGATAGCGGTTATGATATCGTTTAGTACTTGAGCGTGGATGAGGTGCACCCATGACCAGCTCGGAAACCGGATTGCACAGCAGAGAAAGTACTGTGGGATTCGAAATGGTCAGTGATCTGTTTATTAACTTGGCTTTCCAAGACTTTATAAAGGCAGGGCAGGATGGATATAGGTCTATAACAGTTTGGGTCTAGAGTGTCTCCCCCTTTGAAGAGGGGGATGACCGCGGCAGCTTTCCAATCTTTAGGGATCTCGGACGATACGAAAGAGAGGTTGAACAGACTGGTAATAGGGGTTGCAACAATGGCGGCGGATAGCAACATAAGATGGTGAGGAAATTACATTTAAAGAATGACCAGGCATCCTCGACTGACGGGATGAGGTCAATATCCTTCCAGGATACCCGAGCCAGGTCGATTAGAAAGACCTGCTCGCTGAAATGTTTTAGGGAGCGTTTGACAGTGATGAGGGGTGGTCGTTTGATCGCGGACACATAGCGGATGCAGGCAATGAGGCAGTGATCGCTGAGATCCTGATTGAAAACAGCAGTGGTGTATTTGGAGGGCAAGTTGGTCAGGATAATATCTATGAGGGTGCCCATGTTTACGGATTTAGGGTTGTACCTGGTGGTTTCCTTGATAATTTGTGTGAGATTGAGGGCATCTAGCTTAGATTGTAGGACTGCTGGGGTGTTAAGCATATCCCAGTTTAGGTCACCTAACAGAACGAACTCTGAAGATAGATGGGGGGCAATCAATTCACATATGGTGTCCAGGGCACAGCTGAGAGCTGAGGGGGGTCTATAACAGGCGGCAACAGCGAGAGACTTATTTCTGGAGAGATTCGTTCTTAAAATTACAGCAAGACACGGCAAGGACATCAGGGTTGGCGGAGTGTGCTAAAGCAGTGAGTATAACAAACTTAGGGAGGCGGCTTCTGATGTTAACATGCATGAAACCAAGGCTTTTTCGATTACAGAAGTCAACAAATGAGAGTGCAGGGCCTGGGTTAGCCTCCACATCACCCGAAGAACAGAGAAGGAGTAGGATGAGGGCACGGCTAAAGGCTACCAAAACTGGTCGTCTAGTGCATTGGGGACAGAGATTTCTGGGCGTGGTAGAATAGATTCGGGGCATAATGTGCAGACAGGGGTTTGGTGGGGTGCGGGTACAGTGGAGGTAAGCCCAGGTTGATAAGAGAGGTTGCATCTCTGAACATGCTGGTTATACTGGGTGAGGTCACCGCATGTGTGGGAAGTGGGACAAAGGAGGTATCTAAGGCATGTACAGTGGGACTAGGGGCTCCGCACTAAACTAAAACAATGGTAATTATCCTAAACAACAGTATACAAGGCATATTGACATTTGAGAGAGACATAAAGCGAGGCATAAAGCAATCACAGGTGTTGATTGGGAGAGCTAGCTAAGACAACGAGTAAGACAACAACAACAGGTAAAATGTTGATGAATTGGCAGAGAGGGTCGGTTCACTACACACAGGGTCTGAGTTCGGGGCTAGGGCCGACAGATAAACAAAGGTAAACAAAGTGGAGCACCGTGATAAATGAACAGTCCAGCAGGCATCAGCTATGTAGCCAAGTGATCATAGGGTCCAGTGTACAGCAATAGATGGAACAGGGAAGCTGCAGGGTAGTCGTTACTACGCTAGCAAGCGGGAGACATAATGTTTAAAGTTAGCAGTCTGGGGTAAGTAGAAGCGTCTGCTCCGAAGTCCGGCAACGGCCGATTGAAGGCACAGCGGATGGAATTACGTCTGCGGACCAGTCGTGGTGGTATGGCGGGGTGCCGTGTCAACGAAGGAACTGGGCCAGATGGAGAAAAAGGTATTGTAGTTGTGGTAATTTCGTTTGCAAGCCGGGAGATGCGCCTGGCTCAGGGCTAGCTGTGGGGCTGGGTCACTCAGTGGCAGCTAGCTAGGGGTAATGGTCCAGGGTTTACGGCAGGAATCCGGCGTTGTAGTGGAGAAAAACAGTCCGAGGCTGCCAGGTATTATCCAGGCAAAAAAAACGAGGGTAAAGGCCGCTAGCAGTGACTAACAATGACTAAATAGCTAGTAGCTAATTAGCTGGCTAGCCCTTGATGAAAGTTTTGGCTATAAGGTCTAGATCCGTGTCACATTGAGTGTTGAGTGTTTAATTTAAAAATGGAAAAAGAGATTGTAAAATAAATAGGAATATATACAAAAAAGTAAACGCGAGGACGACAAACCACGTCTGCACTGCTACGCCATCTTGGGAAAGGGTTACGGGGTTACAGGGTTAGAGTTAGGGTTATGGGGTTAGGGTCAGGGTTACAGGGTTAGGGTTATGGGGTTAGGGTTACAGGGTTAGGGTCAGGGTTAGGGTTACGGGGTTCGGGTTATGGGGGAGAAAAGAGAGAAAAAGAGCGATTGAGAGAAAGGGAGGAAATAGTGAATGTTTGAGTACCAGTGGTTGCTTATATCATACATGATGTGGTCTTACGACACACGTCCACAAGAGGCCTGGGTGGATAAGTACATCTCATACCCAGGATGCCTCTCCTAATGATGAGGGAGGGGAGTGAGGTCTACCCCACCGCTAGCCTGTCACACGACTTGCTAAAAGAGTGATAGGCGAGCGTCACCTCGTGTACTTCCTGCACATTGAAGCCCAGCTGGAGTGAGTGCCGCATGAGGCAAAGTAGAATGGGACAGGCCCAGTTTGTTTGTGTGTGTGTGTGTGTGTGTGTGTGTGTGTGTGTGTGTGTGTGTGTGTGTGTGTGTGTGTGTGTGTGTGTGTGTGTGTGTGTGTCTGTCTGTGTGTGTATGTGTGTGTGTGTGTCTGTGTGTGTGTGTGTGTGTGTGTGTGTGTGCGTGCGCCTATGTTTTGTAGATGATTCACCCAGTTCCCTGGCAGTCTTCCAGTACCTATTTTCTCCTTCTTTTTACATAACACCAAACAGTATGATTGGGGCTGTGTCCTGTCCTCTTCCATCCTCTCTGTGACTATTCCCTATATAGTACACTACTTTTGACCAGCAACCCCCATTGGGCTCTGGTCAAAAGTAGTGCACTATTTAAGGAATACGGTGCCAATTGGGACGCACATTGTGTGTTTTGGGCTGACTGGGAGGAGGTCTTACTGTGCTGCTGGTCCCCTGTGCCAGGAACCGCCCCGTGGGCTGGTAGGACTGACCAATCAGAGTGCACTATTCCATGACCACACCTAATGACGGGGGGCCAGGACCGACTTTGGAAAACCCTGCAGTACTATGCAGGACGGAGAGGTGGACAAGAAGAGGGAAAGAATAAATAGAACAATGGGAATGGTGAGAGAAGGTGAGGATAAGAGGAATGTGGAGGCAGCAGGAGAGGAGGAGACAGACGGGTCTGTGTACTAGCCTAGGGTGTGTGTGTAGGCTGATGTACAGTAAATGTGTGTATATTGTGCATATTGAGGGTATGTATATACATTGAGTATGCAGTAAGTACATGCATTCCCGTGTGTGGGAGGTGTGCAGGGCTGTGTCTCCGTGTGTACTGCTGTACCTCTGCCTCTGGCCCCGCTCTCTGACAACCATGCGGCCGGCTCTGTTCTCTGTGGCTGCTCTGTGCTCTGTGCTCTGTGGCTCTGGCCCACTCCCTGCTCTGTGGCTCTGGCCCACTCCCTGCTCTGTGCTCTGTGGCTCAATCCCTGCTCTGTGCTCTGTGCTCTGTGGCTCTGGCCCACACCCTGCTCTGTGCTCTGTGCTCTGTGGCTCTGGCCCACTCCCTGCTCTGTGCTCTGTGCTCTGTGGCTCTGGCCCACTCCCTGCTCTGTGCTCTGTGCTCTGTGCTCTGTGGCTCGGGCCCACTCCCTGCTCTGTGCTCTACTCACCTGTGCAGAAGCACTAATTGAATTAAGTCTTTATTGTCCCGGTGCAGAGGCAGCACTTGTTCCCCATATCAGCCCGCTTGGCTGACACTTTCCCCTTCAACACCTGCTTGACATCAACTTCCTCTCTCCGTTCTATTTATTCAACCTCTTTCTCCTCCTCCTGTGGTCAGTCACTGTCTGCACTTCATTTCCTCCTCCTACGTATTGACACACATACCAACACAGGGCTGTCTGCTGTTTGTTTTCAGACTACTGGTGGCTATAGGGACTCTAGTACTGCTTCGTTAACCTTAAAACTGAACTCCATCAAGCCTTTTGTCTGATGCTTTGTCATAGCAGGAGTAGTTTGCAGGATAAAGGCTAGTTCATACAGTCAATCCTGTTATTAATACTCCTCATTGTCAGTCTTTGTCCTTGTACAGTTGGTGGCTGGATATGCTGAACAGAGGAAGCTGAGGAGAAGGGCCTTTCTAAAGTAGGCTAGTATACATCACCTAGGATGTAAAGAACCATCCATCTAGTCTCCAGTCCTGTCCATGGTTCACAGCCTCAGGCCATTCTGCTTCCTGGAGTTCAGCTAGGTATTACTTTAAAGGACACGGCTCTATTAAGTTGGCAAGAAAGTGAGGCACTTGGCACAGCTCTCTCCCTCTTTCCCTCTCTCAGTTCATCTATTGAGCGTTTACATCCTCTCTCCTCTCCCCTCTCCTCTCCCTGCTCTCCTCTCTCCTCTCCCCGCTCTCCTCTCCCCTCTCCTCTCGCTGCTCTCCTCTCTCCTCTCCCCTCCTCTCTCCTCTCCCCTCTTCTCCCTGCTCTCCTCTCTTCTCTCCTCTCCCCGCTTTCCTCTCTCCTCTCCCCTCCTCTCTCCTCTCCCCTCCTCTCCCCGCTCTCCTCTCTTCTCTCCTCTCCCTGCTTTCCTCTCTCCTCTCTCCTTTCCCCTCTTCTCCCTCTCTCCTCTCTCCTCACTCTTTTCCGCTCTCTGTCAGTTGACTCCATTGCTGATGTTGTTCTGTCTCTATCTGCTGTTGTTAACCTACTCTGTATTTCTCTCGTCTTTTTTCTTCCTTTCTCCTGTGTTTCCCCAGCTCTCCCTCTGTTTGTGTGTGAGCCCCCTCCCTGTCTTCTCACCACATCCATCATGACTCCCCCATCTCCACCTTGTCCACTCTCTCCCATTATCGACATGTTTCCAGTTTCTCAACCGCTCTCGCTCCATCATCTTCACTCTCCCTCCCATGTCCATTTTTCACTTTCTCCTTCTCTACTCTCTCATTCTCCTTCCTTTCATATTCTATGTGTTTTGTCTAGGTAACCTCTCCTCCAGCCGCTACACTCTCCCTGGTGGATTTGTCCCCAAGCCCAGGATGCCCCAGGCTGGCATGGCTGCCTTTGGTGAGGCCCTTGGCTTGGCCGAGAGGCAGACTGGGACACTATGTCCTCTGAGGCCAGGCAGAGCAGTGGGGTGTGGAAGGCAGCTGGGTATGGTGGGGGGATGAGGGAGGGCAGGGGAGGCAACGTTTACTCTGCCTGCTCTCAGAGGGCTGTGACTTCAAATAAAACAGAACAATATACCAAAACCTCCATGACACCTGACAATCATTTGTTGACATTTATGAATACCTGTTTTATGTGACAGGGGGATATGCTATACAATGTCCCATATAGAAACATGACTCATGTACTAATGTTTTTAAATTAAATCTGTGATTATGAGATAAATGATTTTAAAGACGTTACATACTCCTACAGATGCAGAGTTGGCTGATAAACAACTTTATGTTCCTCCTCTCTTCCCACACTGCTTCTGTCCTTCATCACTCTCCTCTCTCCTCTGAACCAGTGCCAGCCCATGGTGCCACAAAGCATTAGGCCCAAACACCATCACATGCCCTTCTCAGACACACACACACACTTAGTCCAATTGAGCACGTCTCACACCACGTGCCAGACAACGTAACAGAATCGTTCACTTTACAAACGGGACTGAGGATAACCGGATTTACTACAGCAGGCTGGGCCAGATTCACACACTATCATGTTGACCAGCAGCTTAACAATACACACTCACTTACATCCACAATTACTCATTCAAAACACACCCACACACAAATCCCCCCCCCCCCTCCCCCACACACACACATACACACTCACTTGCATAGACACACACACCTTTTTTAAAGCAGTCATTTTAACACACAGACACACTTACACACAGCTCTCTTCTTGCCTCTACTCTTAGAAGTGCTCTAGCTAGCTAGTCTGATTTTGGTTGGTGTGTCCGTGCCTCTGGGGTGGCAGTGGTGCTGTAGGTTTTAATAAAAGCATTGTCTTTGGAAGCTGTCTGAAGGGACTCTGCTTCATTTTGGAGAGCTGTTGTGACTGTGGGGGGAAGGGAGAGGAGAGGAGAGGAGAGGAGAGGAGAGGAGAGGAGAGGAGAGGAGAGGAGAGGAGAGGAGAAAGGAGGAGAGGAGAGGGCAGGAATGGAGAGGAGAGGAGAGGAGACTACAAATGAGAGGAGAAAGGAGGGGAGAGAAGAGGAGAGAAGAGGAGAAATGAGAGGAGAGGGGAAAGGAGAGGAGAGAATAGGAATGGAGGGGAGAAAGGAGAAAGGAGAGGAGAGGAGAGGAGAGGAGAGGAGAGGAGAGGAGAGGAGAGGAGAGGAGAGGAGAGGAGAGGAGAGGAGACTACAAATGAGAGGAGAAAGGAGAGGAGAGGAGAGAAGAGGAGAAATGAGGAGAGGAGAGGAGAGGATTGGAGAGGAGAAAGGAGAGGAGAGAAGAGGAGAGAAGAGGAGAGAAGAGGAGAGAAGAGGAGAGGAGACTACAAATGAGAGGAGAAAGGAGAGGAGAGGAGAGAAGAGGAGAAATGAGAGGAGAGGGGAAAGGAGAGGAGAGAAGAGGAATGGAGAGGAGAAAGGAGAAAGGAGAGGAGAGGAGAGGAGAGGAGAGGAGAGGAGAGGAGAGCAGAGGAGAGGAGACTACAAATGAGAGGAGAAAGGAGAGGAGAGAAGAGGAGAAATGAGAGGAGAGGGGAAAGGAGAGGAGAGAAGAGGAATGGAGAGGAGAAAGGAGAGGAGAGGAGAGGAGAGGAGAGGAGAGGAGAGGACAGGACAGGACAGGACAGGACAGGAGAAAGGAGGAGAGGAGAGGGGAGGAATGGAGAGGAGAAAGGAGAGGAGAGCAGAGGAGAGAAGAGGAGAGAAGAGGAGACTACAAATGAGAGGAGAAAGGAGAGGAGAGAAGAGGAGAGAAGAGGATAAATGAGAGGAGAGGGGAAAGGAGAGGAGAGAAGAGGAATGGAGAGGAGAGGAGAAATGAGAAAGGAGAGGAGAGGAGAGGAGAGGAGAGGAATGGAGAGGAAAACGGAGAGGAGAGGAGAGGAGAGGAAAAAGGAGGAGAGGAGAGGAATGAGAGTAGAAAGGAGAGGAGAGAAGAGGATAGGAATGGAGAGGAGAAAGGAGAGGAGAAAGGAGAGGAATGGAGAGGAGAGGGGAAAGGAGAGGGGAGGAGAAAGGAGAGGAGAGGAATGGAGAGGAGAAAGGAGAGGAGAGGAATGGAGAGGAGAAAGGAGAGGAGAGGAGAAAGGAGAGGAGAAAGGAGAGGAGAAACAAGAGGAGAGGAGAAAGGAGAGGAGAAATGAGAGGTGAAAGGAGAGGAGAGGAGAAAGGAGAGGAGAGGAATGGAGAGAAGAAAGGAGAGGAGAAACAAGAGGAGAGGAGAAAGGGGAGGAGAAATGAGAGGTGAAAGGAGAGGAGAGGAGAAAGGAGAGGAGAGAGGAATGGAGAGAAGAAAGGAGAGGAGAGGGATGGAGAGGAGAAAGGAGAGGAGAGGAAAGGAGAAAGGTGAGGAGAAAGGAGAGGAGAAAAGTGAGGAGAAAGGAGAGGAGAAAGAAGAGGAGAGGAGAAAGGAGAGGAGAAAGGAGAGGACAGGAGAAAGGAGAGGAGAGAGGGCTATTACGCTGGGACACAGGGGGTGGTAGGTTCAGTGTCATTGTGGGACCCTCAGTGGAGAGGTACTTATTGCTTGATAGTTTCAATATAAGAGAGTGCATGGTGTGGGTGTGTGTGTGTGTGTGTGTGTGTGTGTGTGTGTGTGTGTGTGTGTGTTGAAACGGAGGTGGATAGCTGACACAGCCCACTGCTTCATTTGCTGGTTTCCAGGAGCCATAACATGTCAGTGTTTGTTCACTCTGACTACTGAAGGGAATAGGGAAGGACATGAACCATAAAGGCAAACACCACACAACACAACACACACCACACAACACACACACACTGGTCAAAAGGACTGGATCACTCCCTCAGATCCACTTTGTCATTGGCTGCAGTTACCGGAAACCGTTCCTGTGTAATAGTAATGTGTGTCATTTAAAAGAGTACTCTGTAGTTAATGAGTGACCCCTCTACGACACCAAGGTGTCCAACACCTCTCCTCGTTCTTTACTCATACAGTTCTCAACATAAACCCTGTAGTCTGCATCTGGGTTGCACCTTTTTAAAAACACAGGTATCCATTTGTGATGGACATTCATGTCTGGTCCTTATTACATGAAGCATAGCACGAGGTTGACTGACACCCCCCAACAGATTGTTATCTAGAGCTAAGGCCTCAGTTTTTCACCCTTGCCCTGGCCTGCTCTGATACGCTCTGCCCGGCCCTGCTCTACTCTCCTCTGCTACGCTCTGCCCGGCCCTGCTCTACTCTCCTCTGCTACGCTCTGCCCGGCCCTGCTCTACTCTCCTCTGCTACGCTCTGCCCTGCTCTGCCCGGCCCTGCTCTACTCTCCTCTGCTACGCCCTGCCCTGCTCTGCCCGGCCCTGCTCTACTCTCCTCTGCTACGCTCTGCCCGGCCCTGCTCTACTCTCCTCTGCTACGCTCTGCCCGGCCCTGCTCTACTCTCCTCTGCTACGCTCTGCCCTGCTCTGCCCGGCCCTGCTCTACTCTCCTCTGCTACGCCCTGCCCTGCTCTGCCCGGCCCTGCTCTACTCTCCTCTGCTACGCTCTGCCCGGCCCTGCTCTACTCTCCTCTGCTACGCTCTGCCCGGACCTGCTCTGCTCTACTCTACTCTGCTACGCTCTGCCCGGACCTGCTCTGCTCTACTCTACTCTGCTACGCTCTGCCTGGCCCTGCTCTACTCTCCTCTGCTACGCTCTGCCCGGCCCTGCTCTACTCTCCTCTGCTACGCTCTGCCCGGCCCTGCTCTACTCTCCTCTGCTACGCTCTGCCCGGCCCTGCTCTACTCTCCTCTGCTACGCTCTGCCCGGCCCTGCTCTACTCTCCTCTGCTACGCTCTGCCCGGCCCTGCTCTACTCTCCTCTGCTACTCTCTGCCCGGACCTGCTCTGCTCTACTCTACTCTGCTACGCTCTGACTGGCCCTGCTCTAGTCTCCTCTGCTACGCTCTGCCCGGCCCTGCTCTACTCCCCTCTGCTACGCTCTGCCCGGCCCTGCTCTACTCCCCTCTGCTACGCTCTGCCCGGCCCTGCTCTACTCTCCTCTGCTACGCTCTGCCTGGCCCTGCTCTACTCTCCTCTGCTACGCTCTGCCTGGCCCTGCTCTACTCTCCTCTGCTACGCTCTGCCCGGCCCTGCTCTGCCCGGCCCTGCTCTACTCTCCTCCGCTACGCTCTGCCTGGCCCTGCTCTACTCTCCTCTGCTACGCTCTGCCTGGCCCTGCTCTACTCTCCTCTGCTACACTCTGCCCGGCCCTGCTCTGCCCGGCCCTGCTCTACTCTCCTCTGCTACGCTCCCTGCTCTACTCTCCTCTGCTACGCTCTGCCCGGCCCTGCTCTGCCCGGCCCTGCTCTACTCTCCTCCGCTACGCTCTGCCTGGCCCTGCTCTACTCTCCTCTGCTACGCTCTGCCTGGCCCTGCTCTACTCTCCTCTGCTACGCTCTGCCCGGCCCTGCTCTACTCTCCTCTGCTACGCTCCCTGCTCTACTCTCCTCTGCTACGCTCTGCCCGGCCCTGCTCTGCCCGGCCCTGCTCTACTCTCCTCTGCTACGCTCCCTGCTCTACTCTCTGCTACACTCTGCCCGGCCCTGCTTTACGCTCCTCTGCTACGCTCTGCCCGGCACTGCTCTACTCTCCTCTGCTACGCTCTGCCCGGCCCTGCTCTACTCTCCTCTGCTACGCTCTGCCCGGCCCTGCTCTACTCTCCTCTGCTACGCTCTGCCCGGCCCTGCTCTACTCTCCTCTGCTACGCTCTGCCCGGACCTGCTCTGCTCTACTCTACTCTGCTACGCTCTGCCCGGACCTGCTCTGCTCTACTCTCCTCTGCTACGCTCTGCCCGGCCCTGCTCTACTCTCCTCTGCTACGCTCTGCCCGGCCCTGCTCTACTCTCCTCTGCTACGCTCTGCCCGGCCCTGCTCTACTCTCCTCTGCTACGCTCTGCCCGGCCCTGCTCTACTCTCCTCTGCTACGCTCTGCCCGGCCCTGCTCTACTCTCCTCTGCTACTCTCTGCCCGGACCTGCTCTGCTCTACTCTACTCTACTCTGCTACGCTCTGACTGGCCCTGCTCTACTCTCCTCTGCTACGCTCCCTGCTCTACTCTCCTCTGCTACGCTCTGCCCGGCCCTGCTCTGCCCGGCCCTGCTCTACTCTCCTCCGCTACGCTCTGCCTGGCCCTGCTCTACTCTCCTCTGCTACGCTCTGCCTGGCCCTGCTCTACTCTCCTCTGCTACGCTCTGCCCGGCCCTGCTCTACTCTCCTCTGCTACGCTCCCTGCTCTACTCTCCTCTGCTACGCTCTGCCCGGCCCTGCTCTGCCCGGCCCTGCTCTACTCTCCTCTGCTACGCTCCCTGCTCTACTCTCCTCTGCTACACTCTGCCCGGCCCTGCTCTACGCTCCTCTGCTACGCTCTGCCCGGCACTGCTCTACTCTCCTCTGCTACGCTCTGCCCGGCCCTGCTCTACTCTCCTCTGCTACGCTCTGCCCGGCCCTGCTCTACTCTCCTCTGCTACGCTCTGCCCGGCCCTGCTCTACTCTCCTCTGCTACGCTCTGCCCGGCCCTGCTCTACTCTCCTCTGCTACGCTCTGCCCGGCCCTGCTCTGCCCGGCCCTGCCCTGCTCTACTCTCCTCTGCTACGCTCTGCCTGGCCCTGCTCTACTCTCCTCTGCTACGCTCTGCCCGGCCCTGCTCTACTCTCCTCTGCTACGCTCTGCCCGGCCCTGCCCTGCTCTACTCTCCTCTGCTACGCTCTGCCCGGCCCTGCTCTACTCTCCTCTGCTACGCTCTGCCCAGCCCTGCTCTGCCCGGCCCTGCTCTACTCTCCTCTGCTACGCTCTGCCTGGCCCTGCTCTGCCCGGCCCTGCTCTACTCTCCTCTGCTACGCTCTGCCTGGCCCTGCTCTGCCCTGCTCTGCCCGGCCCTGCTCTGCCCTGCTCTGCCCTGCTCTCATTGTCCTCTCAGCAGCATGCCAGTCTTAACACTTCATGCTTTAGCGATGGCCGCGCTTTAAAAAAAGGTTCACAGAAAAAATCACCATGGCTATCGGTGTGGGATGCAGGGGGTAGAAATCCTAATTGTCAGTTTAAGTCTGTTCCCTCCCTTCAGAGACAGAGGAGAGGTATATGGTAAGAGCGATCTTAAATCACACTCCTGGTCAGGCGTTCATTAAAGCCATAATACCAGGCTCTCTCTCTAATGGAAATGGAAGCCAGCGCAGGCAGCTCTCTCTAGCGTTGGGGTGTAAATTACAGTGTAAGGCCCAGCCTAGTTGGGAAACTTCCCTGGCTCTGACAGGTGCAGCCTGAATTAGCTGTAGTTCTGTTCTAGCAGTCAGTAGGAGAGCGCTGCTATTGATTTTAACTGCTGTTGCACTTCCTATCTGAAAGGGAATGTGTATTACAAGGACTGAGCACATCAATCACTCTGCTTCTCGACTACTCTCCCCTGGCTGGTGCCAGGCCCCTTCTGATTCAGGAAGGATAAACAAACAGAACGGACCCAAAACAAACCAGCACAAACACTGGCTGGAATGAGTAGGTGGATACACATGTATTATAACATAATATAACCTCTATTGCACTCCTAATTTGCACTCCTAATTCATTGTTGATCCTCCATGTTGGCAGTGTGTAGGCTATGTGATAGCAGTGTGTTGGCTGTGTGATAGCAGTGTGTTGGCTGTGTGATAGCAGTGTGTTGGCTGTGTGATAGCAGTGCGTTGGCTGTGTGATAGCAGTGTGTTGGCTGTGTGTTAGCAGTGGGTTGGCAGTGTGATATCAGTGTGTTGGCTGTGTGATAGCAGTGTGTTGGCTGTGTGATAGCAGTGTGTTGGCTGTGTGATAGCAGTGTGTTGGCGGTGTGATAGCAGTGTGTTGGCAGTGTGATAGCAGTGTGTTGGCTGTGTGATAGCAGTGTGTTGGCAGTGTGATAGCAGTGTGTTGACAGTGTGTCATCTTCATTGCAGGCCATGTCCTGGGTTATGCGTCATCTTGGTCAAACAGCTGGCGTCAACTCCTTCAGCTCTCCACTCACCCCGGCCTCCCTCTCCCCCAGTCCCCACTCCCTTTAGCATGTTAATGACCTGGCTTCCTGCGTGTCTCAGAGTGGTAACAAACACATGGAGATGTGGAGCAGCTATGCAGTCCTTGCCTTGTTCTCCATGCACGACCTGCTGCTTATCATAGCCTGCTGGCCTCTCTCTCAGCCTGCTGGCCTCTCTCTCAGCCTGCTGGCCTCTCTCTCACAGCCTGCTGGCCTCTCTCTCAGCCTGCTGGCCTCTCTCTCAGCCTGCTGGCCTCTCTCTCTCAGCCTGCAGACCTCTCTCACTCAGCCTGCTGGCCTCTCTCTCTCAGCCTGTTGGCCTCTCTCTCTCAGCCTGCTGGACTCTCTCTCTCAGCCTGCTGGCCTCTCTCTCACAGCCTGCGGGCCTCTCTCTCACAGCCTGCGGGCCTTTCTCTCACAGTCTGCTGGCCTCTCTCTCTCTCAGCCTGCTGGCCTCTCTCTCTCTCTCAGCCTGCTGGTCTCTCTCTCTCTCAGCCTGCTAGCCTCTCTCTCTCTCTCAGCCTGCTGGCCTCTCTCTCTCAGCCTGCTGGCCTCTCTCTCACAGCCTGCTGGCCCCTTTCTCTCTCAGCCTGCTGGACTCTCTCTCTCAGCCAGCTGGCCTCTCTCTCACAGCCTGCTGGCCTCTCTCTCTCACAGCCTGCTGGCCTCTCTCTCTCACAGCCTGCTGGCCTCTCTCTCTCACAGCCTGCTGGTCTCTCTCTCGCAGCCTGCTAACCTCTCTCTCTCACAGCCTGCTGGCCTCTCTCTCACAGCCTGCTGGCCTCTCTCTCTCACAGCCTGCTGGCCTCTCTCTCTCTCAGCCTGCTGGCCTCTCTCTCACAGCCTGCTGGCCTCTCTCTCACAGCCTGCTGGCCTCTCTCTCACAGCCTGCTGGCCTCTCTCTCACAGCCTGCTGGCCTCTCTCTCTCTCAGCCTGCTGGCCTCTCTCTCTCTCAGCCTGCTGGCCTCTCTCTCTCTCAGCCTGCTGGCCTCTCTCTCTCTCAGCCTGCTGGCCTCTCTCTCTCTCTCTCTCAGCCTGCTGGCCTCTCTCTCTCAGCCTGCTGGCCTCTCTCTCTCAGCCCGCTGGCCTCTCTCTCTCAGCCTGCTGGCCCCTCTCTCTCTCAGCCTACTGGCCTCTCTCTCTCTCAGCCTGATGGCCTCTCTCTCTCTCTCTCAGCCTGATGGCCTCTCTCTCTCTCTCTCAGCCTGCTGGCCCCTCTCTCTCTCAGCCTGCTGGACTCTCTCTCTCAGCCAGCTGGCCTCTCTCTCACAGACTGCTGGCCTCTCTCTCACAGCCTGGTGGACTAACTCTCTCACCCTGCTGGCCTCTCTCTCACAGCCTGCTGACCTCTCTCTCAAAGCCTGCTGGCCTCTCTCTCACAGCCTGGTGGACTCTCTCTCAGCCTACTATCCTCTCTCTCTCTCAGCCTGCTGGCCTCTCTCTCTCAGCCTGGTGGATTCTCTCTCTCAGCCTGGTGGCCTCTCTCTCTCAGCCTGCCGGCCTCTCTCTCTCAGCCTACTGTCCTCTCTCTCTCAGCCTGCTGGCCTCTCTCTCTCAGGCTGCTGGTCTCTCTCTCTCAGCCTGCTGGTCTCTCTCTCTCAGCCAGCTGGCCTCTCTCTCTCAGCCAGCTGGCCTCTCTCTCTCAGCCAGCTGGCCTCTCTCTCACAGCCTGCTGACCTCTCTCTCAAAGCTTGCTGGCCTCTCTCTCACAGCCTGGTGGACTCTCTCTCAGCCTGCTGGTCTCTCTCTCAGCCTACTGTCCTCTCTCTCTTAGCCTGCTGGTCTCTCTCTCTCAGCCTGCTGGCCTCTCTCTCTCAGCCTGCTGGCCTCTCTCTCTCAGCCTGCTGGCCTCTCTCTCTCTGCCAGCCGGCCTCTCTCTCTTTTAGCCAGCTGGCCTCTCTCTCTCAGCCAGCTGGCCCCTTCTCTCAGCCAGCTGGCCTCTCTCTCACAGCCTGCTGGCTTCTTTCTCACAGCCTGTTGACCTTTCCCTCCGCCTGCTGGCCTCCCCCTCTAATCCTGCTGGCCTCTTTCTCAGCCTAGTGGCTGTCTCAGCCTGCTGTCCTCTCTCTCAGCCTGCTGGACTCTCTCACAGCCCAGTCCACTGACCCGGCAACAGAGCCTCGTACCTCCTAATGCAGGTTGTATCTCCTGTCCTCACACAGATACGTGTGCACACACATGCATACACTCTCTGAGGTGGGTGTGATGACAAATGGCACTCCGTCCAGCCCTTAAGCACAGCTCTCCCTTGTACAACCCCTGACCTCTCAGCAAAGTGCTGTAACAGAAAGGTTACAGCCCATCAATCAGACTCCATCAATCACCCTGCTACCCCCGGTCTGTCACAAAGCTTTACCCTCTCTCTCTCTCTCTCTCTGACGGACAGCTTCAGGAACACAAACACTACACCAGCCCCCGGCCTCCGCCTCTACAGCCGCAGCCCCTCCACTCCTGCCTGCCTGGCTGTATCACCCTCACCCCTACATAAATGCCATAACAGCCATAATATAGCAGCTCCTCTCATCCATGTAAGGTGCAGCTCTGCTCCTGTCCACTCCTCCTAAGTAGGCTCTGTGGCTCTGTCTGGCCCCCGGCCTCCATCTCATCCCTCAGTGCCACATCTACTGCAACATCAGCACCCACACATGGTTCCTGACAGGTCAGGACTGACTCTAGGACTCAGTGGTCTCTAGGACCCAGCAGACTGGTGACAGTCAGTCACAGAGACTCCACCACCATCACCATTATAGTCCAACTGGATGCTGATTGGACAATATGTGACTCAAGCCTCAAAAGCTTTCCCTGTTATTGTCTATCAGTCCCTTCATTCTCCAGAGTACTGCTCCTGTACTTATGTTAATACCGCTGAGTGTTCGTTTTTTCATTCTAGTTACTGTAAAGTACAGCAAGATAACAGAGCCTGCTGTTTTACATGTTCCTGGAGACAGCCGTTAATAACATTGGGCCTAATGTCAAATATTCCCCCGGTGTCTGACGACAAGGAGGCCTGGTTGGGGGAGTTAATTGTTGGAGAGGGGTGATGATAAAAAGGCGTAGAGTAGAAGTCAGGGCGCTCTTTGGGCCATCTTCTACAATTACACAGGGAAACGTATTGTTAATTATCACTTTCTTTATGCGGAGCCATTATCAATGTCCCTGGCAGGCAGGAGAGGAACTAGAGGACTGATCTGTGTGTCAGAGGGCCAACAGTACAGTTACACATGGATGAGGACTGTTAATAACACCAGGGATGGAAGGGAGAGGAGGGGGAGGTAAAGGAGGTAAAAGGAGGCTGATGATAGAGAAAGGTTATAATATATTTAAACACAGAGTCAATTCCTCATCAGGATGTGTTGTGGTAGATCACAGTGGGTGGTTGGTTGTGTGTGTGTTCTGTGTTCGCTCCACACGCAGATGAGAAAGGCCCAGCACAGCCTAACACTGCCTGTTACTCAAAGCTAGTCAAATAAAGAGATGTCCACCAGCGTTAATGATGTGGATTTATGACATAATTCACGGTCGGAAACTCGGTTTCCAGGATGGGAACTATGGTGGTATAAATAAGAGTAAATAATGTTACCGTGGAAATAACATCAACACTGTTGACATTTAATTCCATGTGTCAGACACAAACAAATGCTTTGATAGGACAGGGTAGGTAGGAGTTTTCTTATTTGGCATATGCTACATATCATGGATATAATCACTGTGGTGCCATCATTTTTCCATTTACAAAAGTTACTTCTTATTGACATTCATATCCACATTCCTCCCTCCCTCTCTCCCTCCCTCCCTCCCCACATGCAGAACAAGCCCTCAAATCAACCCTACTTCGTTCTATTGGAGATTGTGTGAATGTGCAGACAGATACCAACACATTAGCATCACATTCACAGCGGAGACCAGAGGAGTGCATGTTGTCTTAATTGGCCCGCTAAAAGGCAATAATTAGTCAACATTAATGTTCCATCGTCTGGCTCAAATAGCTTCTGAAAGGTGCAAAGTTTTCCAAACTGCCATCAGGCAGCTTGTAATATTAAACATCTATCCAACTCTCAACATGGGGGGTGGTTTTCTAATGGGTTCAGTAGGGATTCCTGGTACTCGGCACGACACACAAAAAAAAGTGAAGCCTACAAAATAAATGGCACAGTGTGGCATTTTCTGTGAAGAGATGTTATTTGTGGTTATTTCTTGGAAGACGTCGACATCTCGCTTACCTTGTTTTAGGGGACGTCGTTAGCCATTCCTCATGCTTTTCAAACGTTATCAAGTAAGCTGCGATTTCCTGTGAGAGAGAAGAGAGGGAGGGAGGGAGGGAGGGAGGGAGGGAGGGAGGGAGGGAGGGAAGGAGGGAAGGAGGGAGGGAGGGAGGGAGGGAAGGAAAGGCTTCAGTCACCTGGAGCTAGTGTTGCTAATACATTGTGGAGACCACGGTTCATTGACCTTCAGACAGGAGAACACACAGCACAAACACAGAGGGAGCAAAGAGAAGACATGATGCAAGTCCTATGCTTACCAGCCAGGTAAATGGAGATTGGGTAAAGTAGCACACAGTAGACAGACAGAGACAAGAGATGCAACACACAGCAGCAGAGGTCAGATCCTATTTGAGACCATCTTAGTTAAGCAGGTTTTGATCAACCTCTCCTCCGAAGACTTCAAGGTGCTTCTCACACAGATTGACGTCTCCAGCGTTTCACATTCAGAGAGCAGCTTTTCATTTTCCTTGGTTCGATCCTCCCCCCAATCCGCTTTGATCTGCCCTTGACACCCATCTATGTAGCCATCCACTCTTTAGCATAGGAATAATCAGCACACACCACTCACAAAGTACATTGCCATGTACTGGAACTAGGCTAACTAGTATGTGGATACTATAAAGTCCTCTACATGTGCAGTAAAGGAGATGCTATGAAGTGCAGTGAAGGAGATGCTACAGCTACTATAGATAGATGTACACTGAACACAAATATAAACACAACATGTAGAGCGTAAAGGTCCCATGTTTCATGAGCTGAAATAAAATATCCCAGAAATGTTCCATATGCACAAAAAGCTTATGTCTCTCAAATTGTGTTCAAAATGTATTTACATTCCTGTTAGTGAGCATTTCTCCTTTGCCAAGATAATCCATCCACCTGACAGGTGTGGCATATCAAAAAGCTGATTAAACAGCATGATCCTTACACAGGTGCACCTTGTGCTGGGGACAATAAAAGGCCACTCTAAAATGTGCAGTTTTGTCAAACAACACAATGCCACAGATGTCTCAAGTTTTGGGGGAACGTGCAGTTGGCATGCTGATTGCAGGAATGTCCACCAGAGCTGTTGCCAGATCATGTAATGTTCATTTCTCTAATAAGCCACCTCCGGTGTTGTTTTAAAGAATTTGGCAGTACGTCCAACCTGCCTCGCAACCGCAGACCACGAGTAACCATGCCAGCCCAGGACCTCCACATCCAGCTTCTTCACCTGCAGGATCGTCTGAGACCAGACACCTGGACAGCTGATGAAACTGTGGGTTTGCACAACCAAAGAATTTCTGCACAAACTGTCAGAAACCATGTAAGGGAACCTCATCTCATCTCAGCTCGTCGTCCTCACCAGGGTCTTAATCTGACTGAAGTTCGGCTTCAGTGGGGAAATGCTCACAATTCTCTGGCCACTGGCACGCTGGAGAAGTGTGCTCTTCATGGATGAATCCCACTTTCAACTGTACCAGGTAGATGGTAGACAGCGTGTATGCCGTCAGGTTGATGAGTGGTTTGCTGATGTCAACGGTTTGCTGAGGTCTGAGTGCCCCATGGTGGCGGTGGGGTTATGGTATGGGCAGACATAAGCTACAAACAACAAACACAATTGCATTTTATCGATGGCAATTTGAATGTACAGAGATACCATGACGAGATCCTGAGGCCCATTGTCATGCCATTTTTCCACCGCCATCACCTCATGTTTCACCATGATAATGCACGGCCCCATGTTGCAAGGATCTGCACACAATTCCTGGAAGCTGAAAATGTCCCAGTTCTCCAATGGCCTGCATACTCACCAGACATGTCACCCATTGAGCAGGTTTGGTATGCTCTGGATCGACATGTACGACAATGTGTTCCAGTTCCCGCCAATATCCAGCAACTTCTCACAGCTATTGAAGAGGAGTGGGACAACATTCCACAGGCCACAATCAACAGCCTGATCAACTCTATATGAAGGAGATGAGTCGTGCTGCATGAGGTGGTCACACCAGATACTGACTGGTTTAGTGATCCAAAAAGGTATCTGTGATCAACATATGCATATCTGTATTCCCAGTCATGTGAAATCCATAGATTAGGGCCTAATGAATTGACTTTCCTTATACAACTCAGTCAAATCTTTGAAATTGTTGCATGCTGCGTTTCTATTTTTGTTCAGTGTAGATAATTGAGATACTATAGGGGCTGTCATGTTTTCAATGATCACAGTGGCTCTTGTGTCAGTCAGAGTATAAAGGCATAGCAGGCCAGGCTACCCACCCATTCTCACACCAAACTAATGGGCAGCACTTTGGATGCTGCCAGACAACCTCATGATTACCAGTGACAGCCAGCAATTCATCCCTCAGCCAGAGCATTTGTCAGCTACTCAGACAGAGAGACAGACAGACAGACACCTAGATGAGGAGGCATGGAGGAGAGACCTGGTGTCATCTTCTACAATAATATCATCTTTCGATATCTAGGGATGTGTGTGTGTGTTCACGTTGGTGTGTGAACAAAACTCTTTGTGTATATGGGCTATGTTTACACAATATGTCCCTTCACGTGTGCTGCTACTTGTCCTGTCCACACGGGGAAATAACGTCAACAATAACGGGAGAAGCAACAACGGAAATCGCAGCAACAAGAGATAATATCAGCTGAATAAATCCCCATTCACATACAGAATAATCCCATAGTGTCAGAGAGAGTACACACGCACACGCACAAACACACACACTCGCATAAACACCCACACACACACACACACACACACACGCACACACACACACACTATGCCCAGTGTGATGAACATCTATGGCTAGGAGCTGAGAAGCAGCCTCCCCCTGGTCCAGTGTCATGATGAGTGTGTCCTGGCAGTGACCAGCACCACAAGAGCCTAATCCTGGCTGAGCCTGCCCAAGGGGCTGCTGGGGGAACCAGGGTGAGGAAGGAGCCAAGGTGAGGAGGGATCTCAGGCTGGCAGGGGTCCCGCTGGGGAGCATGACATGGCTTCCAGGTGCAGGCTGGGAGATAATAAAGCGTCGATTAACTTCCTGTCTCCCTGCCATAATGACCAGAGGGGAGGAAGCCATGGCCACAGCATGACAAGGTGGGGGCTAGAGCTGTTGTCTCTTCACTCCAGCAAGTAGTTTAGGATTGAATTAGGAAAAGGGTACAATAACATGAAGAGAAATGTCAACCTACAGTGGTGTAAAGCTTTTTGGAGTTACTGAGCTAAATATGGACATTCAGGCCCCTGAGACTAGAAGCATATGGAGCACAAGGAGAACAGAGAGGATGGTCCTTTTACTGTGCCA